>NW_022170738.1:27820491-27821022 GCF_008802855.1 Photinus pyralis | reverse complement strand
CCTGCATACACTGAGAAAGCACGCACTCTTAAAATGATAATAAAGCAAATAAGTTTACTCATTTATTTGTAGCAGCAACCTTTTTTATTTGTAGCTAAAAGGAGCTAAGTTGCAGTAAATGAACACCTAACTTATCACTAACATCCACATCGTAGTAATACGATTTATTTGTCCCAAATCGAAGCTTGCTTACAGCAAATAGATTAACCGATTTTTTTATTAACCGCAAGAAACTAACTATTTGTAGCAGCAAAACGATCTTTAGTGGATAGTTTTTGCTGCTGTTAATAGTTGAGCAATTTACCATTATTAGTTATTTTGCTGCCATTAACAAAAATCTATTAACCACAAATAGATCGTCACAGCAAAGTAACCTATTTGGTCCATTTTTCTCAGTGTAGTATCGGAAGTCGGTACTCATAAATGAAAGGGCCGACCGGGCCGGATTATTAGCAACGGAGATATGAGATATTTATTTATTTATTTGCCCTTGTTTTTGAGTGGGCGGGGTTTCAGCCAAGGCTGTTCTAT
>NW_022170738.1:27631783-27820391 GCF_008802855.1 Photinus pyralis | reverse complement strand
ATTTTAAGAAATATAACATGGTTACCACCTATGAAATGTCATTCTCGTTCCTTCTGTAGGTTTTGACTTATATTACACGATTGACAGCTAACCGTTGTGTTTGACTTTACCGTAAATGTCAATTAATTGTCAAAGTAGTCCTATTGTTCTGACAGGGAATTAGATTTTATGTCTTACTAACCTATCACAGCACATTTTATATCTGTGATACGCGGGCATAAAGTACCACTTTATGCCCTAGGGCATTAAGATTCACCATAGTAACTCATTTATACTGAATGACAAAACAAACACATATTTGCGACATTGAAAATTAGAAACGTCAATTATTAATTGTCAATACCTACTAAATCACAAGATTTAAAATTGCGTTTGACGTTTGGATGGTTTCTATCACATAAACAAATTCGAACCACGCATACTCGATCAAACATAATGAATTATTTTGTAAACGAATTTTGACGAAGAAAACTTATTTGTAATAAACCATTGAATAAAACACGTATATAGAAGCCTAACCCCGTGGAAATAAAGCGCTGACAGAGTTTGAACTGAGAAATATAATGGGAACACTGGTCAATAGAGTCCGATTCTTGAACCTGAGAAGAATGAGAATTTGCTTTCCTCCTATTTTCCGCAAAGAGAGGTCGGCGGTCACAACCCAATGCGGGTGCAAGGGGATTTGTGAGATTTGTCGCGCTTTCTTCTCATAAGCGTTAGGCTTCTTAATAGTGTTTTTATTCAATGGTAAAACATAAAATTGTGTATGTACCACGGGCATAAACTGATGTTTATACTCTCGGGCGACTAAAAAGCTCGCGGGCCATAGGCCCTCGAGCTTTTTAACTCGGCGCCTTCGGAATATAAACATCACTATTATGCCCTTAATACATAAATAACTATTATAACTCCCGTTGTTATGACAGCGGGAATTATGGGTCTGTTTATGTGGCTATAGACTAGTATTTTAACCACCATGTAAATTATCAATAAAAAATAATTGTCATTAATGTCCTATCGACCGACGCATTCCTTAAGGAACTACGTTTTAAATATATGGATTATTAAGGAAATGGGCCGATTATACGAGCACTACAATTTGGCGTTTGAAACATTAAAATTTTATTGAGAACCGCTGACTTTTAGTTAAATGGGGGCTATTGTCCTATTGTTTCAAATGTCGCAGTGGGAATTCCCGCTACTTAACGACCTAATGAGAAATGTTAAATTATTGGTGAAACGAACTATATGTAGTGATTTACCAAAACTATACCTTACGTTTGACAATGCGTGTAACAAGCATCTTTGCGATCGTCTCGTAAAATATAATGCACAACGGAACCATAGTCATAATATAAGCTAGAAGTAAATTTTTGATTAAATTGTTTCAGTAATTGGAGGATACAACATCATTAGAGTATACAGATTCTACAAACATTTGAGAACTCTAAACTTTTGACCGAAAACATTATAGTTAGTTACTTAATAAATAAATGTGTAAGTGTATATTCAATGCAATAAATTATTGGTTATCTTCACTTGTTTGAGACTCGAATTTGTAATCCATGTACAGGTAATAAATGATTAATATAGAATGAGTTATCCACGCTAAAATCATTATTTTGCTTTACAATTCAAATGGGTTGTAGACGCACCTAGGAAGAGTATGGAAACAACAATCGCAGAAATTCCAAATATATAATGGCGTTCCGTAGCGAAGTATATACCCGAACCCAGATGGGCTACAACAATACCAGCGGAAGTAATCGACGCCACAATTATCCTACCCAGGACAACTTTATAATTTCCCTGCATGCAAACGTTAGAATAATAATACGGTTTATTCACTTACGTAGATTATCCCAATGGCGAGGACAAATGAAAGTATTATCATTAGCAAAAATGATAATGCTGACGATAATATAAAGTACCTCTCGACTAGAAGCAAAGGAGTTAGGTGTGTTATTTACATTTAATAATAATAATAAAGAAACACCATAAATACAATTAAAAAACACAAAACTCCTTCTTCACAGAAACACACCACGTTATCACAACCCACTCGTATTCAACCCCAACGCAAAGCCAAAGAAACACACAATAAACTCCATTTAATAAAATTACAGGAATTATTATAATGATTTTTTTGTTTGTTTTGTTTTCCTCTTTCCTGATAGCGTTGGCTATTGTGCCCATCAATAGCTATGTTGGTAAGTATGAAATACATACTATCTCTAGATTTCCAATGTGAGGGTGTGAATTTTTATTTTATTTATTTATTTCTTTTATTTTTTTTTAGGACCCTACATAACTTCACCAGACACAGACACAGACACTAATCGTTACTTGATTTTAATCCGTGCGATTAGTTAACCAGGCTAGACCTGAGTTCTCACAAGAAACACCGACCATAATATATATTCATTGTGCTAGTACATTAAAAGTAATATTTACACGCGTCATAAAAGCAGAACAATACATATAAATATAAAACACAGAGACTTGCTATAACATAAAACATAAAACGTAAACTTTAAGAAATATTAAAATTTATAATTTAACGTCAATGTTAAGAAAATCTTTAATATTGTATAAGGGGTTTTCAGTTAAAAATGCCTTTATTTTGTTTTTGAAAATCTTTGTATTTTCTGATCGAATGTGATCAGGCAACCTGTTATAAAACACCGGCCCCCAGTAGTTATAATAATAATAATAATAATAGAGATTTATTGCCCAACAGAACAGACCTTCCAATTACAGGCAATACATAATAGTTAACGCGCAATGATTTAGTGTAATAAGAAAAAAAAAGAAAAAGAAAGAAACACAACAAAAAACTCAAAATCTTAACATAACTAAACAACAACAAAATAATTAAATTCATGTTATGTTATGTTATGTGCAGCTTGCGATTTTTTAAGTCTAAGTTTCGCGCATACAAGATTATTGCTGTTACGTGTGTTGTACCTGTGGATGTCTGAATGGGCTACATAATTTAATTTATTTTTATGAACATACACCAAACATTCTAGTACGTACTGAGAAGGCGCTGTAAGAATTTTGAAAGATTGAAAAATGTAACGACAGTCTTCTCTGTATCCAGCACTAGCTACACTTCGGACACGCCTTCTTTGCATCGCAAATATTCTTTTTCTCCAACCACCTGAATAAGACGCTATTTTTTGACAGTGTTCGGTACCTAAAAATGACGTTTTGCGGATTAATCGCTTTCACCATGGCAACTGTACAAAAAGTGGATACTTTTGGTCCTAGTACCAAAAAGAAATTGACCTTGAAAGTTGGCCAATTAAAAAATTACAATCACGGAGATATGTCACATTGACATCGTTTTACATTGCAGGTTGTAAGATATTTCTATACATACAAATCAAATATTTTTGCATATTCAATGCAAATAATGATGTTACCTATACGTATGTACATGTATTGAAAATGATTTACGCTCGCTATTTTTATTTAAACCATGTGTAACGTAATTTACATATTCCGTGAACGTAATTTTAATACGTATACAACCCGCCGTCGCGCGTAACGCCATCTACTTCAGACCCATTGCACTATTATCTGTCATTTTGAATTCAAAATTTGAAAAAGTTAAATGCAATTAATTTTAATTAAAAAACTGTATGGTTTTTTATTTCAATACAAAATATAACAATATTAATTGTATATACAATAAAATAACTGAAACTGATAGCGACATGGATTGCACTCCGCCAGAGATTATAGAAAC
This sequence comes from Photinus pyralis, assembly GCF_008802855.1. Lineage (NCBI taxonomy): Eukaryota > Metazoa > Arthropoda > Insecta > Coleoptera > Lampyridae > Photinus > Photinus pyralis. Next base: position 27,816,637 of record NW_022170738.1, on the reverse strand, counting down.
GGCAGAACATGCTACCTCAAGATTTGCTCCCTACAAAGTCGCGAGAGGTGAGAAGTAAGAAGTAAGAACGAATAGGTTATAAGTTAACCTAAAAACTAGAGTGGCATGACACGTGAGGACAAGAAAGCAGAAATTCTTATACTATAGTAGTGAAACTGTGACTGAATCTAAATTCGAATATAATTTGAAGTAAAGGAGGTTGGAGAAAAAATTTTATGTTTTATTCGTACAAAAAATGCGTTTTCGGGACTCGGAAGGTTCTATCTCCTCGTCCTAAAAACTGACATTTTTTTGTACTAATGAAACAAATAACTATTTCATTGCAGTGGAGTGGCCCCACGCTATTATTCCATAACAAATTATTGAGTGGGCATAACTGTAATAGACACATTTTAAAATCGGTTTCGACACCATGTTAGATAAATGTTTTAACAGATACGCGACTGAAGCCAGTTTTGCGCTAATTCTGTCTTCGTATTGGCCCCACGTCAGTTTCGAATCAATAAGGACGCCAAGGAAATTAATGGATACTACTTCTTTTGACGTTGATGAAGAGAACTGAATTTTTTGTGTTTTACTAATATTTAAAATTAGCTTATTAGCACTAATCCATTGTTTTACATCTAATAAAGCCTTACTTATTTTTTCTTCATTCTGCACGAAATCGGAAGAAATCTAGTTAACGTTATGTCGTCAGCATACAGCGTGAATCTGGCACCTGGACTAGAGAAACAAATGTCATTAATAAAAATTAAAAATAAAACAGGTCCAATTATGGAACCCTGCGGAACGCATAATGTTACAGCTCGACATTGAGATTTTTTATTGTTGTACTGTACAAATTGCTTAAGTAAGATTGAATTAAGTTTATGCTATCCTGCGTGAAATTATACAAATTTAACTTTTTTAACAGTAACTTGTGAGATACCAAGTCAAAGGCTTTAGTTTGATCTAAAGATATAGACGTACAACTTCTACGTGCCTCTATACTGTCAATAATCTGCGTAGTGAAATTAAGAATGGCAGTAGTTGTCGAAAACCAAACTGATTACTGCAAAACAAATGATTCCCTTCCATGAAATCTATAATCCGATTCTTCAGAATCATTTCAAATACTTTCGAAAAAATTGGAAGGATGGATACCGGTCTATAATTAGTAGTTACGTGAATGTCTTTTTTATGAAGCGGCAGAACACAAGCAATTTTAACACATCCGGGAAAATGCTGTAATGTAGACATTCATTTAGCAAGGAAGTTAATGGTGATATGATTATGTTTATTATACATTTAATTATGTCCAAATTGTGACCGTACGCATCCCTGCACTTACTATTATTTAAAAGTTTGATTGAGTCTCTAACAACTATTTGTGATAAAGGTGCACATAGATGCAGTGGGGATTGAACCTTGGGGACAGATGATAAATATGTTAAAGGATCATTTAGGTCATTACTGTCTATATTTTCAGCTAGATGGAATATTTAAAAACTCTTCATTGAATGTCTCTGCGTCAATATTTGATGGGTTCACATCATTTTTGCAATACTGACCTTTAATAACTTTCCACATGGCCTTTGAAGAATTTTTACATTTGGAAATAAATGTATCATGAGCTGCAATTTTACTCTTTTTAATAGCCAAGTGATATTTATATCTAAAAGATCGTAACATCAATTTTACGTTTTCACTGCGCGACTGTAAATACAATTGTTGTAAAAATTGTAAGGTATTTCGCATCCTTTTTAAGTCCTTGTTGTACCATGGAACATTGAGAGATTTATTTGTACAATTCACAATTTTTTCAGGAAATGCTATTTCACAAGCCCCAGTGATAGTATTTAGAAACAAAATCAAAACAACAATTCTCTAAAATATTATTCAAAATAACTTTTCCGTGTTTATTTATTGGACGGTGTTTTCTAGGACTATTTATTCTGATTGGAGCATGATTGAGGGACATAATTGCATGTATTCCGAGATGGTGGCCATAAGATCTATTACTTCTACAGCGCCTTTATCCGCCCCCAAAAAATTTATATTAAAATCGCCAGCGACACATACATACCTGTATTTCACACATTGACGTAAGGCTTTCTACATAGTGCTTGAAAATATTTTAAAATCACCTTGCGGTGATCTATAAATACATAAAACTACTGCTTCTAAGACTGGTAGGTACACACAGGATCTTCGAGTGTGCTATCCTTTTCTGACGATGGCATTTCAGGGAATTTAATTTGTGTGTAAGCCACGCATAGTAGAATGAAAGCTACCCTAAAACCCCGGTTGGTGACTTAGCGTACAAAATCCAATTACCAACAAATTGGCATACTGCCGTAATGAAGCATGATTTGCAAATTTTTTGAAACAACCTTTGTATGATCGCATCTAGTATGATTTGTTACTGACTCGTGTGTGAACTTCACACAGACTGATATATGAACGGACAGTGCTTAGATAATGGATCATTAGTTTATCAATGCATCATAGTAAATGGAAAAAGTATATTAACAACATAGATATGTTTTATTGCCCAAGTATGTCCTCGTCCTGTTGCTTTATAATGAAGAACCTGCGTCAAGAACAAGGCCGGAAGTTGGCATACAATAAATAATCATACCGAGTGGTTTACCGAAAACACTTGACGCCTATGAGAAACGTACAAAAAGGTCAGTTTTTCTTTACATTGCATTTCTCAATCCATTTTTAATTTTTAATTGTTTTTTCAAATATTTATAAAGGAACCGTATGATTGTCATGATTACTACTACAGACACAGCTGACTAATAACATTTCGTGATGTATAGTATTTATAAATGTGGCATAATTACATCCATCTATTCGGATCTGATGTTTTGGCGGTCGTCAACACCTCCATGCATTTCAAGGGCATAAAATTTCATATTGTGCGCCCGCTACACCTTTGGAATGCTCAAAATTTTTGCACGCCTTAACGCACTTTTGAATTTGAATTAATTTGGGAATTATTACAAATCAGGCGTGGCGTTTGCTAATTCAAAGTATGTACTCTCAACTCTTAAAACATGCTCAAGATGGAATCGCAATTTATCCTTCTAAGATGTGGTTATATCCAGAAGAAAGAATGTAGAATTCCTAGAAAGATGACATCGTTAATGCATTTGTAAGTTACTTAAAAGTGTACGCCTTCAATATAAGGTATGTGGCTATTTAATTCTCAGAAGCTATATTTCAACCATTTAATATAGATATTGAGAGGTTCCACCCTGTATATACAACTTACGATGATACATACATTTTTGAGAGTTGGCAACCATGCAATTTCCAGGTGGTGAAAAAGCTGCCTGCGCCATCTAGAAAGCAATATAGAATCAAAGATTTCAACTTCGGGAGTATCGCAGGAGTCCAACTTTGGGGGCCTTGCTGTTTCTACTACCATGCGATCAAAAATGAGTTGCTGTCGAGTAACCTTTGGAATTTTTGTTTACATGGGAAATCGTACTTAACCTGAACTTCCAAAGACGACTCGACAGACATTTTTGATCGCCAGTATTAACTGATGCAATATTCTGGAAATATATTGGAAAGAAATTGCAAATTTCTTGAATTGGATAAAGAAGAAAAAACCATCAAAATCATATTATGCCATTTGCTTATCTAACAGATTAAAAGATTCCTTATCTGTACAAGGACTCATCAACGTATACTATATCATGGAATACTCCATTTACCTACAATTTATCAATGTAAGGAAACGACAATATTAAAAAATTATTTATTGTTCATGTTTTATAAGATTCTGTGCTTTGTTAGTAAAGGTATAAAATTGTGTGCTTGTTTGGTTAATGGAAATTTTCTATATATTTGAGTTTTACCAAGTTTTTAACTGGAAGTTTATAATAGTATCTAATTAGCTTTATTATAATGACGTGTTCCGCATCCACCTTTGGATTTTATGAACAAATAAAATAATGATGGGAAAGATGTGCTAATTCCATGCAAGGGTTAGCAAAACAGCTTATTACAAGGTTCAATTGTATGGAGAGTACACCACATCAGTAAGTTCAAAAATAATCTGCCAATGAAAATTTTCAGGAAGTCGTAAGACTTCATTACAAGCAAGCACCATTTCGTATTACAAGTGGCCAACGGTATTCCGATCCATTTGATTTGGAATACCATGAAAAGTGTTTTTGCTAATAATAAAGAGCAGAAAAAACTGCGTTGTCCCACTCTTGCGATAACAGTCTCGAAGTTTATTTCTTTGGGCAAGGCAAATTTATTCACCGGCGACGGCGACCCTCACGGGTCAGGGCTAAACACTAGTAATACAATTGTAATTGTTTATTGAGAGCTTTATTAGCGTATGCGTATCAAAGTACGTAGTAGGCTAATTTGTTGGTAATATTAGTTTAAAGCATACTTAACATCTCGAAAAACAGAAGTCGTCTCAGCTACCCTGCTATGATTAGGGCATTCAGCACAACAAGGGAAATACTTTCCCACTTCCCTTTTTATATCAAGCGAATAAATAAGATCATTAGGTTGTAACTCTACACTATTAATACACGTGAAATGAAATCTTTTTTAATCTTCGTTTGCTTTCTCGTGTGTTCTTGGTGTTTATAGCATTCTACAACGACAACGGTATTGTCTGACATCCACCCTAAAATTTGTAAGTCTCTTTATGGATAGCAGTAGACAAAGTTAATAAACTTACAAATTAGTAAAACAGGAAGTACATTCAAAAGTATCGCCCAAGGAGCTGCAACGAAGCGTGATATACGTATCGAAGCTGTTAACAGGAGGCAGAAGAGGAGAACTGCATTCAATATACTTGATAAGATCCACACCCTCACCAACAGGAGTATTTCCTAAAGCTTATCGGTTACAAATCCAATGATACTTGTGAACCAACTCACCTTTAACACTCCCAACAAAAGAATAACAGAAAATATCAGAGGTACCAGAAAATAACCGGCTGTTACGTAAAATACATTCCGTTCAACTGTAATTTAGCAATTGTAGTATGCGACCAAAAGAAGTATTGACTTACTGTGATAGTAGCTTAAACTCTCGGTGGTAAGTGTGCAGCCCAGTGTTACAAAAACGTAACACAAAACTGAGAAAAGTACCTGAAACAGCGGTTATTAGTTTCCGGTTTAAACCAAAATGAAGAACTTACACATTGGCTGATGCCAACTCTTAACAAAATTGTGTAAGTGTTCATTGTCTTCACTGAAATGCGGCAACTGACTATTACAATGCAACAATCACCTATGTTGACGTATAATTGACGCATGTATGGTATATTTTGGGAGAATTATCTAAATTATCTATCGAAAGGTACTTCAAAGTTGTAAATTTTTGCGCGTTAAGATTAGACAAGGATCGATTGACGCGCATGCTGTAGTACTTATATGTTTTACAAAATTTATTTAGAAATAAATTGTACAAAGCCAGCAAGGTACTATTTTCTGTACACGAACTTAACTAACAGTCAATGGTAAATCACCATACATGGGAGCCGTGACCGAAACCAATTGCTCCATGTCCTAAACTTGCACCTCCGTGCCCCAAAGCGAATGAACCATGTGTTAAATCAAGGGAACCATAACCAGCTGCCAATGCTCCATGGCCCAAACCGGCTCCTAGTTCAGCTGCAAGCCCAGCTCCGGACAGTCCGGGGGCCGATGCGAGTCCAGCTCCTAACAATCCGGCGCCGGCTGTAGCTACTGGTTGGGCGAGTTGTGGTACACTGACCGGGACGGGTTGGGGAACTGGAACAGGCACCGGTTGTGGTACTGGAACTGGGATAGGTTGAGGTACTGAAACGGGAACGGGACTCGGTACCGGTACCGGAACTGGACGTGGTACTGGAACTGGAACAGGCCTATTAACGGGAACAGGAATTGGTTGAGGCACAGGTACATGAACTGCTCTCGGAACATCAACCGGCACTGGGACTTGAAATGGCACTGGTATGGGGCGGTTAACTGTAACAGGTACCGGTTGTGGCACTGGGATGGGCACAGCTCTGTTAATAGTCGTAACGGTATTGACTCCTAACGCCAGGCCTCCCAAACCAGCCGAAATTAATCCGCCTGCACCTCCTCCAATACCCAAACCATTGTGACCTCCCAAAACGTCTAACCCGCCGAGCCCTAATCCATCATGTCCATACCCCAATCCTAAAAGACCACGTTTTTCCTGTTTCTTCGCTTCCTCCCCAGATGCAACTGCAATCAACACAATGGCGAATACCTAAAGGGAACGATTTCATTAGCACAATATATACATAGACACTAAAGGCTTACCTGTATCTTATTCATGTTGGTGTGCGCAGCTTTGAGTGCTTGAGTCCATTTTCCGTTTTGCTTATATATTAAAATCTTAACGGCTCCACCTCTCTACGGCGGTTTAAGATATATCATCGGATACTGCGTTTACTTTCACTAATCTGCAATACGCGTGATACAAAGAACGTTTAAACGTATACTGTTACATTTATTATTATTATTTAATCGTGAAATTTGTTTGAAAAATTGCAATCTGGCTCACAGAGAACAGTTTTACATGATTTCATTTCGGAGCATTCAAATTATGGGTTTAATTACCACAATAAATTTTGTTATTCGGTGTGTTGCTTCATTCAATGCTTAGTACCAAACTGCATGTTCGAAATTTTGCATTTCGGAACATAAAACAGCTCAAATTTTTCTTACGTATATTTTTAAAATCCTACATTGCATACGATCCTTCAGCTATTCCAGATTCATATGATTTCTATGGATTCCTCCAAACTCTTCCGATTTTTTTTTATTGTTACGTACATTTGATTCCAAATTCTTCCCATTCCTCATTATTCAGACTTGTATTATTCACTTTTTGCATGTATTATATATTATATAGTTTTCTCACGTTTTCATACAATTGAAATTCCTGGCTTTTCGGATTCTTCCGTTTTATTATGTTTACGTACATGAAGATCCTACATTTGGAAAAATGTTCCCCCCTTCCGACGGCCAGTCGTTTACAGTATGCAGCATAACGCAATCCAATCCTTTAACGTTGAAATCGAATAAGTTGACACTATACCAATCATTTGTAGGCGTTTAAAGGGTAAAGTAAATAATTTGATAAATAAAATCGATGTTCAGCTAACGTTTTTATTCCATTATCAATTTTCAAATAAAAATGTTGCAGATGGTGAAAGCTCTCACAATAAAAAGTACTAATCCCCTGCATTGTTAAGAAGGATGAGTATTTAATGCAGGTTTTAAAGGTTTTCATTTAGATAAATTATGAATAAGAAGGAATTATGCATTAGCAAAGTTTCAATTTATCAATCTTACGCGTAATCTAACTCAAAATAGACTAGAGCCTGCACATCTACGCTATAGCAGAAGCTTTTGGTGAATATTTGAAGTCTCTAGCTTTGTAATTATTGAGATCTTTAACGAATATAATGGCGTATTTTAGCATTGTTTATGTTTATGTTTTGTATGGGTTTACCAGGTTTGCCGAGTAGAAAAAATTCACAGATTTCCCAATCCTTGCAACCATCGGAGACATTGGAAATGATAACCGTATAACCTATAAAGCCATAAATAACCCTTATTCCACGGAATAATCTTGCTCCACTCGCGTAAACTTTCTGAATAATAAGCGGCGTAACATGCTTGTAATGCTACCACGGGTGATGTGCGAGAATTTTAAATTTAAAATGCTCATTAAGTCATTAATGTCACGTTGGATAATATTGATATTAACGTCTCAGATTATTTCAGTAAGAAAGAATTTTGATAAACAATTTTGGAATGACATCAAAGTGTCTTTATTATACACAAATTTTATCAAGGAAACGATAAAACATATTGCAATGGTGTATAGCAATTCAACTCTTCTGCATTTATTAAAATTATGTGCGCTCCAATCTTATTACTCTTTGACAATTGGCTAATAACTATCAATCTCGCACAGCATATGGGATTGGTGGGCCTTAGGTAATATACAGCAATGAAGACGTAACGTTCCATGTAAACTTGCAATGAACTTGAGAGGGAGATGAGAACTTTACGAAAGGTTGAGGGAAATTTGTTTGGAAATTGGGGGAAGTGTAAGAACTTAAAAGTGAGGAAATTAAAACGAAGCTTATTGGGAGGAAGAACAAACATTGAGCGGGGGAAGTCAAGGTAAATCAAAGAGGGATCAATGAATGAATGAGTGGAATTTTGCACAAACTTGAAGGGAACTGATAAATGAATGGGATACCATGGATATAAAACGTCTACGAAAGATAAAGTACGCCACAATATACACAATACATCGATTCTATAACAAAATAAATAATTACCATAAAATAAGACATTCATAATCGTAATTTTAAATATAATGATTTTTTAGTTTTCAATCACATGTTAATGATCTTACAGAAACAACGCATAGCATATCTAGGTAAATTCAGTTGATGATGTTAGATCTTTGGAGGTTTTGAGGTGAGAATTGATATGCTTACTTTCAAGTCGATATAACCATCAATAAATTAAGAAGTGTGGGAAACATCAAAGTTCATTTTTTATTAGGAGGATATTAAATTATTTCGACTATAGATAGATATTATTTATTGATATTTCAATTACAGCCGTACAATAAAGTTTATCAAACTAAAATAAAAATTTAAATTACCCGACGTAAGGTGGGACAGAGACATATTTTTGGCTGAGCTATTATGTGTAACGTAACATAAGCATGGTATACGGATGTAATAAGATTGTTTGTTAAAATATTTCTTTTGCGCAGCCTACTAATGCGAATTATGGGCTTAAAATTTGTACTAGTAGTCCAGGGAATAAAGGGATTTTAACTTGCAAAATGAGAAGTAGTTCCAATTCGTTTTGCATGTAATATAGACAGTCATCTAGTGGTTAAGAATGTAAGTTTGAAACCTTGTGCTTCCCCCGTGCCACCCCCAAAACCAAAAGTTGATTTCTTAGTTTTGCAATCATATCTTTTTTTTTTATTATTCGAAACCAGATCAGCATTTATTTGCTATACATGGTTGGGTTACAGTAATGTAATTGGCAATAATCATAGCAATGCTTATGAGATTTACAATATTCATCACTTCACCGTTTTAGTCTAGTATGGATGTGTGTCTTACCTAGGTGATACGTTTCAGCATTTGGGCACAAATTGATGGAGGAATAAAACTTGTCACACAGTTTATTTATGTAGTCGCTAATGAGTGGTTGGTTGAGTTCATGGTGAATTTGAGTGGTCCTAATAAACCAGTTGGCTTTCACAGCTATACGCAGCACTTTATTTTGGAATACTTGTAATTTATTCAGTTGGGTTTTATTAGCAGCTGCCCAAACTGGACTTAGTATAGGGCGTAAAATGGATTTACATGAAGGGCGCATTCGTTTGCAGTGACAATTCAACTCATGTATAAAAAATCACATACGCCGCAGTGCAATTGTCACTTTGACAGCGGCAAAAGTTACCTGCAACTTTTCCAGCGACAAATGCACTAGTGGTTTTTTCACTTATTCATTTTCGAACCAATTATCGCGTTATCCTTTCCCATATGACTAGTTTGACGTTTGTCAATAATTGATTAGTTTGGTGAATTTGTTGTTCGTTAAATTGTCCTGCCGAATTACACTCGAGGTTTGTATTTAAACCGAGTAAATTTGGGTTGTTGCAATTCAAATCTGTTTCCTTTTAGCAATTGAACTCGAAAAATTGCTAGGCAACAGATTTTCATTACCTTAACAACCCAAATGTACTCGGTAAAACACAAACCTCTTGTGCAATTATAAGATAGAACAACAAACTTAGAATGGAAACTCTAATGTAATGTAAAAATGACGCGCCATCTCGTGTATGTTCTCAGCAGCTTTTGCGTGAATGGCGCCAAATTTAAATATTAAAATGTAAGCTACGTCCGCATTTCTCCGGATTTGTAACAATAACATTGGATTTGACTAGCTGAAACCTAAAACGTAAATGAATCCAGCCAGTGAAGTCCAATTTTGTTTGATAGGGATCCAGATAAATTCAGTTTAAGGCTCCTCTGTAGTCAATCCGCCATATTGGAAAAATAACTAAACTTTCTTATGAAATGCTGCTTTTGTAGTTGAAGTCTAACAAATTCTCGATAGTGGATATTCTTTGCAATGATGAAAAGAACGGCGGTACTTAAAAAAAGCTGAAATATCGGTCTTGGTTTTTTAGGAAGATCGTTGAATAGAAAAATCGTAAATAACAGCCGTTGTAATGGGAGTAGAAAAACCTACAGCACCAATTTGGAAATCCGACAGTATTTTTTACGGCGGTACTTAAATTATTTCTATCTTTTATGATAAGGCATACATTTAAATAAAATAAGTTCCGCGATTTTCAGAAAAGAGCGCAACGTTAGCATAAAGGTAGGCAACTCAAATTGTACTTACACCCCTAAGGCGATATCTCATTACTTGCAAGGGAAAACAAAAGAAACTACCTGGCATTATCCTGGCACATTGTTACCTCGTTCCTAATGACATGGATTAGATAAGCTACTATATAATTAGCTAATGTTTATTTTTATTTTTATAGAAATACTTTTTTATTTCTAAAACATTTTTCATTCTATCTAGATTCTTCAAGAAATTTGTTTAGGAAGATAGCAAATAGTAGCCCCATTTTTTAGCTCAACCCAAGCGGAATACGACCACTTATGTGTTTTAGATACATAGTGAGACGATTATACCAATAATTTGGTGGCTTCTTGTCGCAATTCAGGTGTGGTGTAAAAATGTGACTCCTTTTTGTTTTTTTAACATTTTGTACCATGAAACTGCTTATCTACGTGCATAAAAACATTAAAAAAATGTGGTAGGGCAGGACAAACGCATGACCTCGACATAAGGAGAAAGCACAATACCACAATTAGCATCAATTCAAAAGTAAAGTTTGTCAAGTTAGCGAGACACCAAAATGAATATCCGTATCAAAAAAAGCGGCATAATTCGTTGGTTTTCCCCGTTATTAGTGGCAGATATAAAAAATTCTCGCACTTTTAACAAATTTCGGACTATTTACTTTTTCCGTTTGAGTACCTATGCTTTTTGCGAGTCCCGCAATCTTCACATCAACTTTGCTGCGATTTTTTTTAATTTCCATTACTATGTGGCAACAGAAAACGATATGTTCTATATACTGTGTACTTATTTTTAGCGGATTTTTTTAAGAAATAAAAAAATGTGTAATTGTTTGCGTTTTGCCCGTCCGCCCGGGCCCACTTTTTTTAACTACTATTAGGGGAATGGTAATATAATTATATAGTCTTGGAATTTTTTGCAATAAGTAGCCTATACCTTGGAGGTCCGCCAGACGGCCATCACTTTTAGATGTTTTAAGGCCCCCCTCTTTTTTACCCTTATCAAAATAGGGAGTTCGGGGAAGAGCGATACTAGTTTTATCCATACTCTAATGAAAGGTCTCAACAAAAGGAATCCTTTTTTACCTCTTCGACGCTTCATCGTGATCGGTTATAATTTTTATCTCTATAGCGAATTGTCGGAGGAGGTACTCACAAAGGGCGATTGGGACGTGTGGAACAAATATATCCATTGGTAAGATCAACACGATAAGAGCGAATACAGTTTGTCGGAGGAGAGGCAGAATGAATCGTCTGGACGAGACATCTATTGATAAAGTCGCAGCGAATATCTTGACAACAGAAGAGCCTTATAACCCAAATATTTACTAAGCTATTTCGGTTCAAAAAATGCACTTTATCTGCACAACAGTTGTGCACAATTTATAATTGTTTCAATATGATCTGATATCAACAAGGATGAATACTTGGTCGTCAAAGAAATAGAGGAATGCCCAATTTCAATTTTCACTACTGAATTAAGGATTTAAAAAACCGAATTATGATACCGCACAAACGATGCCAATATCGATACTTACAGACCAAAAGGTGTAAATTCGATTGCTTGATGTCCATGTGATATCTCATGCTTTTTGGTGCGGAATATGGTTCTACCCATAAAAATGGAAGATAGGTTGCAATGACAATATGTATAGACATGTGTTATTGTGTTAGTTACATTTTTACCAGCAGTTTTGTCTGTTTGTAAAAACCTTCATGGGCCGTGCATAAATAAAACGAATACGCTAGGTAACTGTACAATTATTTTTTGAAAAGATAAGAACTTTTTTTAAATAAGTAAATTAATAACCTATTAATTATAAAAATGTCTAAATCAAAGTTGATCAGTAAAATTGATTAAAACAAATAACAGGAAATAATAATAAGGTGTAATTAACTAACAATCTATTGGGAAATTGGCAAACATTGCGAATTTTCTCCACTAATTACCTTAGAATCAAGTAATTTACAGAAGATCTCATTATAGACAAATGGAGTAAAAGGAACAGGTATTTGTGTAGCTTTATTCGAATATTGACTACACCTTTTCAATAAACTTGTTTACATAATTAGTCCTTGATCATTATACCTGGTCTATTGTGTTTAACAATAAATGAAGAAAACATGCAAAACTGAAAAGGATAGAAATATACCGTTTTCGCACTCCACGAATATACGTAGAAATGTGTATTGTTGGTGGTCTAACCAATTGCAATAACATTGAAATGCAAATTGACTACAGAGGAGCCTTAATGCCGATGCACCTCAGCAGTCAGGGGCTTCAAAGAGTACAGACCACTTGTTTTATAAGCAACAACTCCAATTAATCCAACCAAGGAGTTATATTTAATTTAATATGGATATACAAGATACAAGATCAACTTCATGGAACTCTACTTTATGATGCTCTCATGATCGTTCTGAAAACAAAATATGTAGCAATAGCAATTTATTAGAATTCAATTAGTGTTACCTGCTAAAGATAATAATGTGTGAACTGCCACACGCTTTAAACCTCTTCGTGTTCCAGGTTCTAAAACGCAACCAGAAAAATGACGTTCACAAACCAAAAACTTTTGTGTAAATTTCTTCCACATTATATTCTAAACCAATTCTATAAAAACATCGGGCTCCATTTTTGGGAAACGTCTTCACAATTTGTCACACAACATTTACGTTTTCGATTTGTATATGCATAATTCATTGTAAATAATGAATAGTAATTATACTTAAAGCACAATGACGGCTTGTCAATCAAAATTCAAAATTCAACTGTCATAATGGCGACACGTACTAAAGTCACTAGATTTAGTAACTTTAACACGCACGCTAACTATGCGCCATCTATTGAATGTTCTCCAAACTAATTACAGAAATCTGCAAAATGACTGTGGACTGCCACAGCACACACATTTCTTAGAATCCTATCTAGTTTCTCAGTTTTAGACTCAAAATTAGCTTTAGTAGACTCCGTAAATGCTGTATTTGTAATAAAAATCAATGATCTATTCCTATTTGTGGATGTTTTGTATATGGGTATGAAGTTACGGATACTGTCGACTAATAGGGCGCAATTGTTTTGTTACTCTCCATTAATAGGAAGGGACCATGCCACCAAAGTAGGGAGAATCGGAGGTAGTCCTCTAGTAAGCACTTTAAAAAAATTATTGGTATCAAACTGTTTTGGACAATTTTATGAATCTGTAATAGTACATTATATATCAAGGTAGAGTAGAGATATTGCCTGAGCACCAAGATTACATCTCGAGGCGCTTGCGCCGAGGGGTGTAAAGTGCGAAGGCAATAATAGACTTCTCTACCGTGGTATATATACTATTTTTTTCACTACTAACACTTGAAGTCCTCTAAATTAACATATTATACTGATAAGAAAGTGAACGGTTGGACAGAATTTTTTGTTTATTAATTACAAGTCAAACAGGCCGTAGTCATTGAGATATTTCTAAACGTTTATTGAGCGAAATTTCGTGTTGTTTTCGAAAAGTGACAGCGTGACAGTTCTCATTATTGACTACTATATTTAGTTAATAATGTCCACATTATTAACCACTTTGAACAAATTTACAATTCCAGGTGTAAGTACAGGTAATTGTTCATCTTGTACCTAATTAATATTAGTAATTAGTCATATTTCATGTATGATTTTTTAAAAGTTGTAGTTTAATTGTAGTTTTAAGTGATCCAATTTTTGTGCCATTGTCTTATATAACGAAACTGTGAATAAAGCAATACAATTACAAAGAGTTACTTCGCATATGTTTATTAGCGTGTAGAAAATGCGTGCAGAAAATATTTTTTTGTACTCATTGAATGGAAAGATAATGTTTCCAAGCATCCTCGATGCACGGGAAAACGACTTTCCCGCATCGCGGTGTTTTTTTAGTTTCCGCTGGAGAGAAGGGGTTATGCGCGTTCTTCGGTTGGTAGTACTTATTGAAGTCAACGAACGTCATGTCATGGTTAACTGTCATCTGCTGTAAAATCAATTAAACCGTTGGTTGAGGGTATTTAGTGCGATTAATCGGAAACAGACGTACAGTAAGTTTTACGTAAATATATAAACAAGAACTTATAACGCAATCAAATTATTTTTCAGAATTGGAACTCAAGAAAAAGTAAAATTTATTGTTAAAACGTCTTAAAATATGACCAGTGATATTCTGCAACTATTCGCATATGCAGTTTAAGAAAGCACATATTAACACACACAAAGCTTCCAAGGATTTTAAATGTAACGAGTGTATTTACGCAACTCAAGATAAATCAAATTTGAGAACACATTTCTTCACACATGTCTTCTGGGAATATTAAATACGATCAGTACACTTAGGCGACCAATAAGAGCACTCTTTTCAAAGCATATTTCTTAACATTGAAGACTTCCAAGGATATTTAGTGCAAACGATGCAATGCCGTGACCAGTAGTAGCACTCATTGCAAAGGCAAAATATGTATTAACCAAAGATGTGGAAGTTTTAAATGTGACCAGTGCAATGGTAGTTACAAAATTATGTTACCAACCAAACATATGATTGTGTTACCAACTCATGATTAAACAAAAACTAATTTACAAAACTTTATTAATTTTGACCTTTTTTTACGCAATTCGTTACAAAAAATATTGTACCTAACTCTTTCGGAAAGAATTTTCCCGCATTCGCACTAAATGCAGCACTCCCTACGGTCGTGCTGCAAACAAAGTGCTCATGCGGGAAAATTAACTTGCCGAACTTGTTAGGTAAATAACTATTGCCGCACTAGTGTTTCAAAGACCTGTTTTCACAATCAATTTACCTACAAAAACAATCGTGTTTCTACACTTTCGTAGAAAAAAACAGTTTAGTGTACTAAAAGCTGAAACTGCAATAAATTATCTAATTGACATTTACCTCACATAAATTCACAAAGCTTGCAACTTTTTTATGCTTCTGCTGCACGTGGCTCGTAACACACTTCGTTAAGTAGTTCCAGGTGAAACCTAGGGCGCCAGCAGATATAAATTGTAAGTGCAAGTGCTATAAAGCTTTTAATCCACAGCATTCAACTAATAAGATAAAGAGTGCAAAGTGAAGAGTAAGAATTTTCAAAACTTTTACTTTAACCACATTATCCATGTTTTTTGCCACTTCCATCTCGTACAATGTTACTGGTTGCACAATTAGTCCAAGTGCCGTGTAGTATTCTCACGTAAGGGTAAGGAATGAATTGAACCTAATTCTGCTCTAACACAATTCTAGAAAGTTTCTCAACCATTTTTTTTAATGTTGTTTCCCTAGACTTTGATGGAAAATACCAATTATTTCTGAGACAAATCAAACTTATAAATTGATTATTATGCTTCGGCGTCGGCATTCAAGTTCCAGCTTCAAAACTAACAGTTTGATAGAATACGTGGAATCTCAGACTATGAAACCTCGTCGTTCCAATTGTAATTAATTACGCAGAAATGCAATTACGTCCCATGTCTCGGTATCACGATCTATGCTAGTTATTAACTACGAATCAAAAGGGTAACACGCAGTGCTCCAAATAGCATTTATCATGGTGTAACTATCCCACTTGTCATGTCGATAATTGTATTTTAGAACTTCAGGCCTAGAGCAAGAAGACAAGAAAGTTTAATCTCGGTCTATCTATCCAGTTTAAGAGCTTTTTACTATGTCCTATGAGATTGCCAGGAACTCGAATTTGATTTTCAATTTCGTAATACTGCATACGTATAGAGGTTAACTAATACATAGTAGGACTACTAAAGATGCCGGTTAGAATTTTCATTAGCAGACCGAAAACACGTATCAGACTGCCTGCTTCCGGATTCCGCTATCGACATGGGTACAAATTTACAACCGCGCTTCTAAGTTGATCTAACGCTTACTAAATAATCTTTAATCAATTACACAATACTTATCAAGTTTCATGACCGTACTACACTTACCATAAACGATTAGAATTAGTGCATGAACGGCAGTCTACGCGTTACTCCTTTCAAAATGTTAACCAAGCACACTTGTGTATATAGTATTTGTGACTTTGTTTACATTGTATTTTGACCATACAAGTAAATTATAAATTCTTCAGAGCGATGTAGTAAGAGAAAGTAGGAGTGAATTACTTAATACAATCCACTTCCTATAAGCCACCCGACCCCATAAATATGTAAAGCAATATATAGATTTTTGCAACCTTATCCGTCTGACAAGAAAATTGGTGAGATTGCCTTAAGAATTTAAATTTTTCTTGTACAAATCACGATCGCTCTACATGTTTCTGTTAAAAAACAATCTAAACAGACACTAGAAGCCACAAAAAGCAGTAATGCATTCGGTAACAAAAGCATAAATTTAGCCCAAGATGGTCACGAATTGCTTTCTTTGTTAATACGATTTTATTTGTGCAATTCGCCACAAAAACACCAATCGTAAAACCTGTCGGTCCTCCAATTCTTCTGAAAATCATTTTTAGACTTACAGATACGGCCAAAAAACAAAGATACAAATTGTCATTTGCGTCAGCAAGTTTGTTAAGGACTTGAAGATCTCACAAAAGGATATTCGTAGTGCGCTTATAAATCTTCTGTCTTCATTTGGATTAAAAGTTTTGCTTAACGAACCAACAAGAATTACACCCACATCTAAAACAATCTTAGATTCATATCTCCGTCCATCGGCGTTAATGTGGACCGCTTTTTTAAGCGGATTAGTTATATATTTAAATGCGGCTTTCCTGATTAAGAAAAGTCAGCGAATCCCTCATTATTGCTCAATTATGCAGAAACAACGCATGTTTGAGTTGTGGTTTGTATGTTAAGGAAATTGAGATACTGCTACACTTTTTGAGATACGTCTTACTTTGTTATGAATTTTAAGCTATTTACGAATAAGATCGCTGTGGATAAAGAAAGGTTAGCTACTTAATATTTCCTAGACGCCAAGTTAAACAAGAATTGCGATACGGCCTTTACGTTTAGGTATAGTTCACCAAGTTCAGTAAATAGACCGGGAGGCAGCGTACATAGTAACTAAACCATAAGCGACAAAAAATTCGACAATACAGGCTGAAAGTACGTTGAAAACTAATAATAAAATCACTCGTCTGCCAGTCGTAAGTGGCAGCATTAACTTGGGGCGGCGCTGAATAGGTGACTTCTTTAGGTGATCAACTAAATTACCAAACTATAAGGGTCACGGAAAAGATTTGTATCAAGAAATCCCATTTTTTCCATAGTTTTCAAATATGCTATGGCAGACGATTTCAAGTGCAGCGTTGGTAGCGAAAGACGCCCTTCAATGTAGGGAAAAACACCCCTGAACTAAACCATGAGGACCGTATAAAAATTATACATAAAAAATTCCTCTTTTTGTCACTACTTTAAAATATATCCTGGCAGACGATATTAAGTGTAGCTTTAATAGTGGCAGACGTAGGTATAGTAAATCTCAGCGAGTGCGAGCGTGTGAGAGATAAGCGCACGAGAGCACAACGAACAGAGATAGCTATATTTACGCACTGCTTGGAGTTACCAAACGAATTAAATTAGGGAAAATAATAAATTGTTTATTTCGCGATAAGATTGTCGGTATTTCTTGAATTCTTCTCAGACTGAGAAACAGAAAACTTGAAGAGAAAAGAAGATAGATCTTCAGCTCGTTCTAAACTATCCTCTGACTCCAGTTCCGTTGTCTCTATGCAACATTGATGGATCGATGATTAAAATCGACAAGTTTGTTTTGCTGAAACTTTTTCGGAAGTATGATTTCTTCAAGTGCTCCTAATCCATCGCCAGTTGTAGATGCTGTTTTAATCGATGGATTATTTTTTTACATCTTTTAAAAGATCCCCGTTAAACCTTTCAGCGATTTTCTGAACACATCCTCGGCAAGATTTGTGCTGTGTCAGCGAGAGAAGTACATTTTACTTTTGACTGATAGTTACTCCTTCCATGAAGGACGCAGAACATGATCTTTGGGATCAAAATAAGGAAAGATTACAATCCTACTCAATTTCTGTTTCCACTCAGAAGCAGCCTACATCATAAATATCATTCATAAAACCACTTCGCAATGATAGCTCAAAGCCTCTCTTATAGATTACTTATACCGTTCATAGGCAAAAAAGACCTGTTGTACTTTACTTGGAAGGAAAGTTGTGTTTGCCACATATGAAGATAAGTGCTATAAATTTGTGCCAAGGGAAGATGATGTGGTAAAACTGAATTGTGCTGCAGCCACTAAGAGGCAGATTCTCGAATAATTTACCATCTTGGTATACTACCAACAAGTAGCAAAGTCATTATTAGCGCTTCTGATATGGATATTGCTGTTATTGCTTTGGGAAATGTAAAAATTGACGCTACCATCAAGGTATAGATGGAAGTAGGTCTCTTTTCCAATGACACGCAGAAATTCATAAATCTTCGAGAGATGTTCGTGAATTTGGGTGTTGATGTGGCGTAGGGTAATGCGTTACCGGTTCCCACGCATTTACCGGATGTATGACTTGTGTATGGTCCTCATGGTTTCATCGCAATTTGGGCGAATGCCACCGAAAAATGTCCGAGTTTCTACAATCCGTTTCATTGAAGTGGATGGAACTATGTGAATCAGAAGTTTAGAATCAAATGGTTTGAAAGATCTCAGTAGCCAGTATCCTATCGCTATCTCTGTTGGTTATGCTCTCGCGCGCTTATCTCTCACACGCTCGCACTCGCTGGGATTTACTATACCTAAATTTTTTAACTTCTAAGACGTCTGCCACTATTAAAGCTACACTTAATATCGTCTGCCAGGATATATTTTAAAGTAGTGACAAAAAGAGGAATTTTTTATGTATAATTTTTATACGGTCCTCATGGTTTAGTTCAGGGGTGTTTTTCCCTACATTGGAGGGCGTCTTTCGCTACCAACGCTGCACTTGAAATCGTCTGCCATAGCATATTTGAAAACTATGGAAAAAATGGGATTTCTTGATACAAATCTTTTCCGTGACCCTTATAGTTTGGTAATTTAGTTGATCACCTAAAGAAGTCACCTATTCAGCGCCGCCCCAAGTTAATGCTGCCACTTACGACTGGCAGACGAGTGATTTTATTATTAGTTTTCAACGTACTTTCAGCCTGAATTGTCGAATTTTTTGTCGCTTATGGTTTAGTACTATGTACGCTGCCTCCGCGTCTAGTGTAAATAATATTATAAATTTTCCGTTCATCAGCACTATATTCAGCAATTCATATTAATGAAATCTACAGGTTTCCAATTTCCAGAGCAATTAAGACATTTGACCTGTTTCACTGACGTCTATTATAATTCTAAAGTAATTTTCTATTCTCGTATGCAGTCAGATGGAATGTAGCATAGGTTCTAAGGTTGAAAATGACGTACTCAATTTGAAAAATTAATCTTTATTTAATGAAATTGCGAAGGAGAAGCTAAATTCACACTGTTGATTGCATTTTTATAATGTGTGAAACTTTACTTTAAAAACAATTGCTGGTAAAAACAGAAACAATCTATAATACTCTTCAAAATACTCTACTCCTGCGTAGTTACACCTTTACTAACGTGTTTCCCAGGCACATCGTCGTGGTTTTTTGAATGTTGTCCATGGTCTCCAGATACTTTCTTCACCGTCGAAATACCGATCCGGATCAGATAGGGGTTGACAACGAAGGCGGTGTGACTCAGTCATGAAGTAGCTGTGAGGAATGCGTTCATGGAAAACCTGTGGCAAAAATTGGGGGCCATCAATGATCAAGATCGCCAAAATAGGCAGTTACCTAGCGACTGAACGAAAGTACAGTATGACGTGAAGACCCAAGCTGCAGGTTATCAACTGGAAGATCTGGTTTGGTTGTATTGCTCCCAAAAGCGACACGCGCTATCGCCGAAATTGCACAGAGCTAAACGCACATTCAACATGGCCTCTACAGTATGCAATAAGTAACAAATAATTTTCACTTGACGTTAATCTAAAACAAAATTTGATCAATTTAAGAGTGGCCAACTCAAATAGATTTAAAAGCAACTCGAGATCGTTTCTCATTTGTACATGAACTATTCAGAGGTCTCTTACATCAAGTACAAAAATACATTGTTAATTACCCGAGCCTCCTCCAATCCAGAATATAACTAAGGTCCTGGATACGGTAACTCTTAGACTATATGTTTGTATTTCGAGATGAATGCCGCTAAGTAAATTTTAGAACTCCGGCATTACCCCTGCAGGAGAGAAAAAGTTAGTTACTGTAACGTAAATTTAATTACGTAATTTATTTATTTTAACAATAAATTTATAAGTCTTGAAATGAATTGATTTATAACAGTTAAAATAATTTCATCACTCACATGTACGCAATGACTTCGGCATTGGAATTGGAACTGTCTGAAACGCAATTTGACTTCCTTACATAGCAAACACCTCTCTTTCTAGAAAGTTCTTGAACGCTCCCGAGTATTCTAGAATGTTCTCGAACAAACACCTCATATTTCCTGGAAAGATAGCATCACATTCGTCTCGTTCTTGATCGCCGATGACTAAACTTTCATAGCGCCTCGATGTCTATCGGGATTTCTGGAATATTCGCTACATTACTTTAAAAAAAGACTCTAAGTGGTTATAAAACTTATAGTGAAACTAGCAAATACAAACAAATTCAAGGGTCACCTACCCCTCAGTTACACGCAGTTGATGGCAACATAACTTACAATGAAGCGAATAATTACAATTAAAACTAAGTAAATTACCTTTTGTTACAGCATAAAACTTACACGAAACTTGAATGCGCCTGAATATCTCAAACCTTTTACGACCAGATTATTTGAATTATTAGAGATAAAACGGTGAGAAAGATTTTTTAAATTTTTAATTATCGACCCCCTGCGTGCGGAGATTATGGCCAAACAAGCGCTCTAAACTGTCGTTTCTTGCAGGGATTTTGTTTCAATTGTTTCATGCTTTCGGAATACATTTTTGCCATTGTCAATTAATTAATCGTGTGTTTATTCGAATCCATTGTGCGACCCGCATAGAGTTTTTCATGTTAGTTTTTTCATTTCTTGTCCAAAAATTATATGAAATATTTGTAGTTAATTCCATGGAAAACAAATGCAAACACAAGATACAATTTTCAATGTCAACTGTCAAAACTAATAAAACCAAGAGACTATCCAATCATTTTCTTTCTCAATACGGGCCACAGATACGAAGAAATTACAAAAGACCTAGCAAGAGACCAAAAAATTTCTAAACAAACCAGAACATTAAATTCTTGTTCAACAATCTACCAGTGGCGCACCGAAAGAAGTTCAGGGGAGGAAATGGAACATGACCCCTGAAGAAACAACACCATGAAGATTCTGATTACCATTCACATAACCAACGATTTAAGCCCTTCAGCTTAACTTATATTTCAAATTTGAGTGAAATATCTCAAAAACTACAGGAGACAAAGAAAAAAAGTCTTGAACCCTGCAATTCAATAACGAAGTGTTTGCGAACCTATGTTTATATTAAATTATTAAACGAGGACACCTGGCGACGCCACCGGTGGCTCAACCAGTGGTCTGACTAGTTACTGGGCTGCTGGGCATTTGTTCTTATGGAGCCTATTACACTAGGGACACTGGTGGCGTCGCCAGGGTGTGGTGGCAAGCGTTGTCTAGTGTGCAGTGCGCTTTGTAAGCTGATTCAGCAGAACTGTATCCATACCATTTATTATTATTATCTTCAGATCAGTTTTGTATAGTCGTATAGTTGTGCGTCCTTTTGTCCGCCTGTCCGTATGTGTTCGATATAACTTTTGTAGTTACGGTCCCCAAATACTTTTTGTAGCTTTTAATGTTTGACCGCCCGTCCGTCCGTGTGCGCTATTACTCTTTTTTAAAAGTGGTCAAACAATGATTTTCAGGAAACTGGCTCAACAAAAGCAAAAGGTATAGGACTTCGAGAATAAAAAAAAACTGTGGGGTTAATATAGGAATCAACATATTTCCAATTCAATATAACTCTTCTCCAGTGGCGCACCCATGGGGGGGGGGGGGGTTAAAACACCCCTCGAAATTAAGCACTGATACATTTTTTTTATAAACTTAAAAATAATCTTATATATGTATGGCGAGACTTTTGTTAAAGAATTTTGCTAGAAACATTTGAAACTTGGAATGAAGGAAAATCTAACGCCAGTTTTCCTAAATCGTTTTTCATACCCCAAGATCCTTGAAAAAAAGACCAAGAGCATTATTTCGATGGCGGAATTTTGTTTTTTTGTCTTAGGGGCGAAATTAACGACCTTTTGCAAGGCGGGCGCACGTCGTCGAGAGGTAGTCTACTTCGGGCACCTTTTACGTTCCGTTGCGAATTTTGTCACGCGGTTTAACGTTTCGTAAATCTCGAATCGCTGTCTCTCTTTCTCGTGTCGCCAATAGAAGCTCGAGTAATGAGAAGTGCCCCAAAAATTAAGTACTATCTTGTGGAAGGTGTGTGGACGTCGGAAGTGGGTATCAACAAAGGGAATGTGGTAGCCCCCGACACGATCTTCCTGATAGGGTAGTCAAATCTTCAACCGCGAATTGCGGGTAAACGGAACGTCGGAAGTGGGTACCGTCAAAGGAAATGTGGTAGCCCCCGACACGATCTTCCTGATCGGGTAGCCAAATCTTCAACCACGAATTGCGGGTAAACGGGACGTCGGAAGTGCGTATCGTCAAAGGGTAGCCCCCGACACGATCTTCCTGATGGTGGAGTCAAATCTTCAAACGCGAATTGCGGGTGAACGGGACATCGGAAGTGGGTACCGTCAAAGGGAATGTGGTAGCCCCCGACACGATTTTACTGATGGTGGAGTCAAATCTTCAAACGCGAATTGCGCGTGAACGGGACGTCGGAAGGGGGTACCAACAAAGGGAATGTGGTAGCCCCCGACACGATCTTCCTGATGGTGGAGTCAAATCTTCAAACGCGAATTGCGGGTGAACGGGAAGTCGGAAGTGGATACCGTCAAAGGGAATGTGGTAGCCCCCGGCAAGATTTTACTGATGGTGGAGTCAAAACTTTAAACGCGAATTGCGGAAAGTGGGATGTAGTAATCTTCGACAAGATCTTTTATTGATGGTTGAGTCAAAAGTGACTAATAGAATACTGATCTGACACACAAAAATGCGCTAAAGTCCCTTCGATCTCACACGAGGACTTTTGATAATTTTTTTCTATAACAACTTTAGCAACAATTGTGCTACCTATTTATAGAGATGAGCATTGCGATTTATCGTACTTTTTTATAAGGAATCTTCGATATCGTAAATGTTCTTGTAGTTACAAATATGAAATTTATGTATTATAACAACAAGGTATCAATTGATAAGTACCTCAAATTTCATTAAAATGGGCCCAACTGATTTAGAGATTTTAGCATTAAAGTAAGGCGGAGTAGACATTTTATTCTGACAGTGTACAAACTTAGGGGTAAGAATGATACGGGGTGCAATGTAGTGCGGAAGGACCTCTACAGCGCTGGCTATACCAGAGAGACATGGAGGATAACACCAAATGTAAATGAACTTCTTACTTCTGAATGTAAACGAGTGGTCGAAAAAGGAGACCCTACGAGACAACCTTAAAAGCTGCGCAAGGTCAATAAAACCAGACTGTCTTGAGTTTTGAACAGTACCAACATCCGCACGTCTTTTTGGTCCAACCGGATTCCCTCTTCATTTTACGCTGGGCGTCTTCTATTTTCCGGCTCTCTCCTGAACAAACCAGTTATGCAGACTGGAAAGTAAATTTTAAGTAACCACGACAGACAGGAACAAAGCGATGCATAATGACTAATGAGTGCCGGTCGACCTTTTAAATTTCAATGTGCGCGAGACCCACCGTTTTCGATACCATAAACCAGCGGCACTCGAGGTCGGTGTTTTACTAAAATCACAAATTGCGCTGCGAGGGGTTTGGTTAGCCTAGGAGCGTGTTCTAGGCTAATCTAACTAAAATTAAGTGCGCCCCAAAGATTAATTTAATTGCAAATTGAAGCGAAAATGCACGTTCGCCCCTCACGCACGAACGCATTCGCACTCGTAATTTGGAAACGTTCTCGCTTATCGATTTTTGTTCATCTAGGGCTGAAATTGGGTGGAATTTTGGGCTGTGCACGACGCGAAGGTGTAAAACGATATTTCAGTCGTCAACCTTTGATGGAATAATTACAGTTCGCAGACCGGCGATGCGGGCCGCCCTTTTTGAAGGGTAAGTGTTTCACCCTTAAAGGGCTACGAACTTTTCGACGATTCGAAGCGGAGAAATACGAACGGGCTTCCGTGTAAGCCTTTTAAAACCTTATTCGAATGAACGTTGATCGAAAGCAGGCAAAAGTAGTATAGAATGTCGCGCTTTTGATATATCGAAGGAGGTATATAAGTTTGGTATCAAAATTGTTTTCCTTTAAACCGAGTTCCCCGGTCACGTGAGGCAGAAATCCTTATAATACTACTCAGTAACTTTGAATTCAGTTTCGTATTATACGCGCGTGTGTTCTGTACAAATTGGTGTTTTTCGTTTTTTCTCTCCCTTCATATAATTTTTAAATTAAAAGGTGTCCGTTTTTCTTTCCATTTTAATTAACTTACGGTGTCTGTGATCTTCAACTGTAAATTCATGTAATTTTAGGTGAGTCGACCATAAAAAATTTTCTGCCAAGTTGTAATCTAATCACTTACGTAACTTTAATAATAATTGTATATACCTAATTCCTGTTTTTTTTTGCAACGGTTATGCCAGTTCTGGCGGCACAGACTCATATGATTTGGCCTACTCCGTACGTAACGCGTAAGCAGAGCGTTAATCAATCAAACCTTGTGATGCACTTTATCTAATTTAATGGGCAAATTAGGTGCAAAGGGTGAAATTGATTGCAACCGTGCGTGCAGCACTTCCAAATTTTGAATTAAATCGAATCGATGTGGCCAAGCTTATTTATCAAGCACTCGTTTGGTTTTACATGTGATAAAAATATGTAGGTATTGCGGTAATAAACCGGAAGCACTATTTCACGCTTTTTGATACCTCAGCAATCATTTTATTGTTATTCTCTTAATTGTTTGATTACAATGTGCAATGTTTCCCCTCAAACAAACATTGCATGTGTATTGATCTATTTTGCCGTTTGTGTAACTCTTTCCGTTTGGCATTCACTTTGAGGTCATATCGAAATCGAAGGTTCAATTGTCAAAATAAATTCTTGGAATTTAATGTTGGGATTTCATCTGAGTTGACCACCTGCCCATTAACTTATCGACACACTCTACAGACTACTTGAGATTGAGTTTATCCTCAACTTGAGAAGCCGCAACTCAAATTAAAAATTAATTATAGCTACAAACGTATTTTCGTAACACATTAATACTAAAAATAACCTTGCGGTTACACAATTTGATCTTAAATTGGATTTAATTCGTAGTAGATGTGCAGATAATTCAATTTGCACTTAAAATGATTTACAAGACTACAAGTTAATCTTAGATATAATGATATTACATAGCATAGGGTTCATCAGATTCAACATTTTTAGCCCATTTTTTAATACTTGAAGATGTGTGCCAGGTGTTCGACTTCGACGTACTTAAACTAAGTACCCGAGAGGTGTTTTGACAAGTAAAACGTTCGTAACTTTTACACGCGACGATCATTTGTGGCAAACCTCCCCTTAAACTGTCTATACAGTTATACCTCGCAGTATACAGTCTAGTGTTAAAGTATGGCTACCCTCGGCTATACCCTATAGGATGACAGTATTCATTGATGACAGTGACTATCCAAGGATGTGATCTGCCGAATATGTCAGGTACAACATGATTTTTTGTGCCAATTTTTGTTCCAAACTAACCCCAGAACACAAATTGTGACTGTTGAGGAATCTATGTTTCCTGGAAAATGCTTCCTTTCACTTAACAGTACAGGCTCTTGATAATCTTCGCCTCAAGGGCATAAGAGGGGAAATAAAACAGTAATATTGTCTAGGGGAAAACACGAGGGGAAACAACTTTGAATTTTTGGTGTACACCCCTCTGAATTAATTTGAATTAACGTGAATTAAATTGAATTAACGTGAATTAATTTGAATTAACGTAAGTTAATTTGAATTAACGTGAATTAATTTTAATTAACGTGAATTAATTTGAATTAACGTGAATTAATTTGAATTAACGCGAATTAATTTGAATAAACGTGAATTAATTTGAATTAATGTGAATTAATTTGAATTAACGTGAATTAATTTGAATTAACATGAATTAATTTGAATTAACGTGAATTAATTTGAATTAACGTGAATTAATTTAAATTAACGTGAATTACTTAATTTGAATTTGAATTAACGTGAATTAATTTGAATTTGAATTTTTGGTGTACACCAAAAGTGGTACTTGTTTCCCCCTAGAATATCGTTGTGTCATGTGTGAACCACATGGTCGCCCAGTAAAAACAATTTTTAAAACACATTCTTGCTAAAATTACATAAGCCTAATTTAACTGAGTTTGTACCTGCATACAAAATTTAAACGCATTTACGAAAACTATTTTAAATATAATATTAAACCCGAGGGGTATTTCAATGCTGGTAGTACGTGTACAATTTTGGGTAGTACACACGCAGGGACTGGTAGTACACTGGCAAGACGGAGCAGTACCATAAATCGCATTGGGAGAGCCGCTTATTTCTTAGAAGTACAATATTACAGGAGTATAGGACCACTATAAAATAAAACAAGTATAAATTGTACACAACTCTTGTGCAGATAAAGCGCATTTTTTTAACCAAAATAGCTTAGCAAATCGTTCGGTTATAAGGAGTAGCATCCTATCGTTGTTTACTTTCTTGGTAGATCATTAATAGGAGGAGGCTCTTTACACATAAACCTCGACATAAACATTTAAAGACCGCCTGGCATACGTTGAAAATCTACCAACACTTCATTCGGCAGATATTTGCACTGACAGCTTTGACATTACCAATAGATATTTCTCGTCCTGACGTTCCACTTACCTTTTATGAGTACCCTCTTCCGACACTTCGTTGACAAAATATTTGCTTCGACTTTCCTCCCACAAACCGTTTTCGAGATATTCGCTGTTAAAGTTCTGACAACACCAATGGAAATATTTCTTCCAGACGCATGTTGTACTTGTACAGATTCTGTGTAGTAGGTACAACCTCAATATCTCTTTATTTGACGAGATACGAGGCGAGATACAAAAAATTTGTCTTAACAGGAATTAGACACAACCAAGGAGGCACGATTTGTTCTTCAAGTGCAATGCCTGTTTTTTAAAGTCTTTGAAAAGAGCAATCAATTTGCTATATGACAACATAAAATATGCATATGGTTGATATACAACAAAATGGACAAATTCGTCTTTCAATATTTAGAAAACTTATGAAATCTAGCCCGCCGTGTGCTGTCAGTATACGCCCCAGAGAAAAGATCTGCATCAACTTGTTCAATGTTCCGTTTTTCAGATTTACTTTTGCGCAATAGGATCTCCCCGTGTAATATAATAGACATTGCGCATCCTGACACCACACGGCATACTAGATTTCATGTTTTCTAAATATTGAACACAAATTTCTTCATTTCGTTGTATATGAACCATATGTAATTATGCGTATTCTATGTTGTCGTTGATCGCTCTTTTCAAAGATCTCAAAGAAACATATGGTATTTGAGGAACAAGTATAATCGATTTTTGGTTTTGGTCATTTTAATTAATCTGAATATTGTTCACAAAAAATAAATCTCTTACGCTCCTTAAACTGTTATCGGCACTATACCAATTGACAGTATCAACTTTTTCTTCAGTTCAATACATCGCAACGATGTAGACAATATTATGCTGTCTATTATACCGACAGATGGTATCTGGGCAGGATAATACAAATATGGACACAGCAATAACTGTCAAATTTTTACACATAAGTCGATAAGTTTATTTAAAATTGTTCTTATTTTATAGAAATTAAAATCTGGAACAGCCCATATACGGTAAATATAGAAATCAAGATGAAAATCTACCGCAAATATGAAAATACAATGCAAATGTGAAATTATGCAAAAATATGACAATATACGGCATATATGCAAATATGAAAATATCACGCAAATATGAAAATATACGGCAAATATGCAAATATAGTGCAAATATGAAAATATGTCACAAATATGAAAATATGTCACAAATATGAAAATATAATTCAATTATGAAAATAGTGTACACATTTTTTCCATAATGTTAACCCCTTGGTCTTGATTTAGCTTTGCTGATTTTGCATTTTGTAATTCATTGGTTCACAGGTGCATTGTAAAATTTAGCGTCACTGCAATCTGCGTTCGGAGTCAGTTGATTGTGTTCAAACTTGAAATGTCAAGCTTGGTGTAATATATGTGTGCCATCACAAAAGGTAATTAATGTACTTAATTTTAATTATAACTCTTCGTTTTATTGTGACTTGTATTTGTAACTAGGGGTAGGTAGTCCTTGAATTTGCTTGTTATTTAATTCTTTCACTTTAAATGTTCTCTTATTTTGATTTGTTTAATATTGGCCAGGTCCTTGGGTGTTTTCGTTTAGTTTGATTAGCGACTTCAATTGTTTGTGAATGAATCTGCGTGTAACTGTTTCGTCCGTGCAGAGGTAACTGCTGGAGTGTTAAAATTACTTAGGGGCATTCATCTCGACATACAACTTCAGTCTAAGGTTACCGTACCCAAGACCTCCAGATACCTTCTGAATTGAAGAATCTTATTTTTCACAAATGGGAAAGTAGTGGAATTGCTTTTAAATCTATTTGAGTTGGCTACTTTTGAGCATACCAAATTTTGTATTAGATTAAAGTCAGATTTAGATTATTCAAATTCAAGAGTTATTTCCTCGGATTGTGTTAATTTCATTGCAGATATTGCTCCAAATTTTCCACCAACATTTACCCTCCGTGAACAATTGATTTTCTTTGGACTGTAATTGTAAATTGTAAAAAAGCAGGTGCATGGCCCTCCGTAAAACATTAGCCAGCATTTGCATTGCGCTTTTTACGCTTTATCTCTTCCTTTAGTAACGAAGTAATCTCCGAATTAATAGAAGGAGTTCGAGAAATTCTCAGAATGTTGTATAAACGAATTAAATTTTTCTCGAAATTTTTTGTATATTTTTGTCGGGGTCCCTTGTCGTCGGCTTTGAGACATTGTAGTTACGCCACCGGTTGTGTGAACCACATGGTCACCCAGTAAAAACAATTTTTAAAATACACGCTTGCTGAAATTACGTAAGACTATTTACAGGGTTTGACAAAATTTAAACGCATTTACAAAAACTATTTTAAATCTAATATTAAACTCTAGGAGTATTTCGCTCATAAAGTTCTGACAACACTAATGGATATATTTCTTACTGTCGTCCCAATCGCCCTTTGTGAGTACCCTCTTCCGACAGTCCGTTCTGGAGATATAAGGTAATATATACGATCACGATAAGGGGTCGAGGAGGAGGCCTGTGGTTGGTAAAAATTAATTCATTTCGCCGACACCTTTCATTAGAGTACCGAAAGAAGGGCGGTAGTAAGCAGAAAAAGGTTCCTTTCGTTGAGACCTTTAATTAGAATATCATGATTAATCCGTCACCCATCACTGATCTCGAAAAAGAGTCGCGCGGGGAAGTTATAGTTTGTACAAATCAATTTATTTCGATGAGACCTTTCGTCGGAATACCATGAAGGGTAGAACGTGTATCCAAAAAACAGATATGTATTGAGGTAACCCTATTATCTCGACCACACTGTATAACATATCTGGCGATTCATTTATCTTGGGGTGATTGAATAACTTGGTGTAATCATCTTTTTGCAGGGTTCGCAAGTGGTCTCTTTTTTAGACATTGGTCTCTTTTTTTCCATGCTGGTCTCTAAAAGTCTCTATTTTTCATATTTGGTCTCTAAAGTCTCTAAATTTTGCATGTTAAAAAAGTATAATTCATAATTGATAAACCGCAGAAATTTTACTGTACATTTTTAGCGCATTTTTTAAAAATTAAGAAAAATGCGTTTTGTCCGTCCGTCCGTCCGGACCCACTTCTGCCGTTTCGAACTACTTCTAGGAGAATGGTCCTAGAGTCCTGGAATTTTTTGCAGTAAGTAACCTATACCTTGAAGGTGTGCCAGACGGCCATCAAATTTCGCTGTCTAAAAGGGGGGTTCCCCACGAATTATTTCCTGAGATGCTGTTTTTTAAAGTAAAACGTGCATAACTTTTACATACGTCTCAGATTTTGCATACGCATGCCTTTAGTGGTGACAAGTTAAACTTAAACACATGTTCTACGCTTCATGGTATTCTAATGAAAGGTATCATCGAAATAAATTGGTTTGTACAAACTATAACTTTCCCGTGCGACGGGGCCTGGGGGGGAGTTAAAAATTAATTTTATCTCTCATTGTATTCTAATTAAAGGTCTCAACGAAAGGAATTAATTTCTACCAACTATAGCCCTCCTCCTCGACCTCTTATCGCGATCGGGTATATTCCCTTATACCTCGAGAACGGATTGTCGGAAGAGAGTACTCACAAAGGGCGATTGAGACGTCTGCAAGAAATATATCCATTGGTGATGTCAAAAAAAGCTATGTATACTTTAATTTATACTTGTTTAGATATATTGCCGATTATTTATCTCATCTATTACAAAATAAATATTTTTTGCTTAATTTTGTATGGAAATTGGTTCCGAAGGTCTCTAAATGGTCCAATTACTTTCGAAGATGTACAGAAAAACCGAAATTCGCCGACTTGTTTTTTATTTTTTTATGTTATTGGAACAGATACAGAAAAATAAACAAAAACACTTTGTTTAGTTTAGTAGAGTTCTAAACAGCGACTGCGGAGTTCTAGAGTTACTACCCAATCGTTTCTGGGTAAAAAACTTTGGTATTTAACCATTTTTAAATAAAAAAATCACACAAACCATTAATATCCTCGACAAAAAATACGGAAACAACGATTTGTGAATAGTAAATAAAACTATAAACAAAACATTGGCAATCAAGTTGGTTCCAAACCGAGTTCTAAACGGTACAAAAAACCTAAAAAAAATATTGTTTCTGCCGGTTTATACCCTCAGCGTGAAGTTTATTGGTAGGTAGTTAATTGTAGCTTTTTCTACGGATCACAAACAACGTTTTGATATCAATATTTTCTTTATGATTTCACGTAATTAGTTTTATAAGCTTTTTATCCGATTTTTTAATAGAAGGTATGGTAATTTACATTGAAAATTTTTTGCTATGTGACTGTTATGAGAGCTCGTATGAGAGTTTATTCTTTAATAACATAAGAATATTCTTCAGACATAGGACCAGCTAACGCATTAATTTTAAAAGACTCCTCTATTAATTTGTGATCAATTTAACTTTAAGTAAAGTTTTCTGTGCTCGATTTGGCGTCCATAAATTTGATTGAATTTGCGTCTATAATCTTGGGGCTTGAGTTACCCAGTGCAGTCACCAGAATACATATAACATGATTTTGACCGTCAACGTCCAAATATGTATTACATATTTTATTCAAGTTAAGTAATCGGCCGTTTTATCATCTACAAAACAACCTGAACACTTTAGTATCGAATATTAATTAGTAAAGAATTTTTTTAGGTTAACCACTACTTTTTCTTTGTAGAATATTTACCTTGCAAATTTTCTAGAGTGACATCAAGGCGCCATCAAGTCGATAAAGGTAGTAACCGGCGATACAGAATGAAAGCGGATGTGACGCGTTCTTTCCATGAAATCATGAAATACCTATGATATACTGATTTGGGGATTTTGTAGAAGCGCGGTCGTGTAAATAAATATATTTAAACGCTAGATTTTCAACGGTCTAGCTTCTAGCCAACTGGAGTCGGCGGTTGAAATATGGGGTGGAGAGAGATTGCTAGTGACATTCCTCCCCATAGGCCTAAGGAGTAAGGAAGTTCGTCAAATACAAATTTTATGACAAGCAGATATAGACAAGTGCTATTTGCGTCTTCGTAACGTTAAATGTATAAATTTAACAAAATGTTTTGAATGTAATCTAATCAGCACAACATAGTTCCACACTCGGTTCCACATCTTTGTTGGTGTGGTGTATATTGTTCGTTAATTGCTCTATTTAAAAATCTATTGCATTATTTTGTTCACAATGGAATGGGACGAGCCTACTATGACCACCGAGATCACCACATCATCTAACTTTGTATAGTTCTTTAGAGACTGACTCATATTTTAATTATGACCACTGATCTTTACATCGGCCTCCCGCGTAAAAATAACGGGATTTTAAAATATCGAAATTATTTATGACCTCCTCTGTGATCATCCGATCGTTTCTTATTGCAACAATTTCGCTACTGCTATCGTTAGAGCATTCATTTACAAGCCTCGTGGCATTTATTTATAACAAACGAATTTAGTTTTTTGTGCCTCATTGTCTCTTCGTGTAAATTTTTCTAACGTTCAAGTTTCGGTTCAAGGTAGAATAGGGGAAGCATTTATACCTCTAGGACGTTACGGTCCCAGAAGATTAAATGGCAATAGCACCTGCCCTTGAATTTTAGGTGTAATATATTCTGCTGTACCAAGTTAGTGAACCTAGCACCTGTTGTAAAACTGGTCTCAAAATTTCACCTACTTAATTTATAATTAAATAATTCACTGCCGACCACTAACCTCTTTCCTAACAATTCAGATTGAATGATTTCATTTGTGTATAATTAATTATTTATTAATACATGAGGTAATCGCCCTTTACATGCGTGTCTATTTCCATAACGTTTCGTTTTTCGTAAGTAGGACCTAAACAGACAATAAATTACGAAATTTCATCAATTGCCATGGTTCCCACATTTCGAAAATAATACAATATTTGAAAAGATAATGAGTCAAAAATGAGCTTAGTATTCATGTTCGTGGCAAAAAAAGTCAATTTTATTCGTTATTTCTTTTTAATAAGCATGGTATCGTATATTCCGATTTAATGAGATTGAAAAACTTTTGTAATCATGAAAAAATATCGGATTGCCTGCTGTCATTTTTTTGATACAAGGCTATCCAATTTTGTTGCCATTAAGAAATTTATTTCCAGACTGCTTATTTGTATATTTTCTATTGCATTATGTATTTACAAATATTTCACATTGTTCTACAAATTGATTTAATTTGTCATTTATAGTACGTACTTATTTGAAATTATAATATGAATGACAAACGGTTCACATACGAACCATATAAACGTTCCCATCGTAAGTAAAGCATTGTTATGGAATACGAACCGCCGCACCGATTGCAAATTGTAATTTTGATAATTGATAGATAATATAAAACGAATCAAAAATTGCAAAGCACATCCATTTAGATAGTTTGAGTGACACAATGCTATGAAATTCTCTATACGGAAACACCTACGAAATCAAATTGGGATGGTCTCGTTATGAATTATTGTAAAAATAGACATTTTACGTTTTGATTTTATTTCGAAATGAGCACCATTAGTATGCACAGAAAATAATACAGTTTATGTCGAGGTTTATGTTAAAATTTTTCACGGAAGTCAAGCGGAGTCAATTCTGGAGACCGTTGTGGCATTTAGTAAAGGAATCGCATTCAACGGTTGTGGTTAGGGCGAAACGCCTGAATAAAACTAGCGTACGCTTTTCAACCGTCGCGAACCAGCTCACTGGCAGCCTCCTGCTTGCATTATTTAACGAAACTCCACTTCTATAATAAAATAAATCTCCTTGTTCGGGTATTTACAGATAAAACGCTAATCATAATTAGCCTTGGTAACGCCAGATTCGATAGAACGCTTCCCCACTTACGCCGAACTACTGCGAATATCGTTAAACACCTGATTTTCCCGTTAATTATTCTAGCAGTGATAAAAAAACGCGTGCGTTAATTAAATCTCGTTTGATAATAAAAACTCTTATCGCAATTTTTTTTGTTTACAACAGCACATGATTGTGCAAGTGATTGAACTAGAAGTGCATTTATTGTAACTTCTCAAAGTACATTTTTTTGAAAAAGAAGAGCAAATTTTTTTTGCTCATGTGAGGGATATGATTATAAAATGAAGGTATTAATACTGCAGTCGCGCTTGTCTATTTCCCGTCTTTGCGCAAGGATTTTATTATTTACTATATTCCCTTGATATATTTACGCAATTAATTAGTCCAGAATTTAACAAATTGCTTCAAAGATTAGATGGTCTATCTAATTTATTTCGTTGGGAAGCGACAGTACACAACTTACTTATATTTCATCAGTTTCACGATAGGTACCTACTCAAATATTTTAAATAAAATATAGGGAATCATTAATTTATGTCAACTGCTCTTTTGTCTCATTCTTACCAGCATTATTTAAGGACTAATTCAATTCCTTTACGTCCAAACCGAGGTTCAAACTAACTAAATGAATATCAGCGTTCTTTTGCTACTAAAGGTTTGGAACATCACGCCGTCAATATGGTGCATTCAACCGAAACTTAAGCTAATCTGCTTAGTTAACTTCATTTTAAATCAAGTCAAACTCAAGTCGAGTACTGAAAATGGGCTGTTAGATCAAGTCAAGCGTTTATATGTGAGGCTACTTGAAATATGAAGCGTTCTGTGAGAACCTTCACTTTTCTTTTTGTTAGTACCCACTTTCGATACTCCGCTCTCGAAGACGGATTTAAAGGTTCCCGCAAAAAATCTTAGTTTCTATTGGCTCACGCTGTGCCCATTTTACACCCAGGTAAAATTACTATTGACATGATATACCTAACTGTCAAATTTAATCGCGATTCTCGTCCTTAACTGTTGTACTTATTTTTGAGTTTTTGTGCGTTCTTAGTCCATTTGCATAAATTTTAACAAAAAAAACAGTCCTTTTAAGAACTAAAGTTGATATTTCGCTTCCTAAATGTACTGGCATTAGTGATGGATTCAACTCCAAGTACCAGTAAAGCAAGCTTGTCTCCTTTGAATAAACGTAGTCGCTTTTGGGTCATTTAGCTATTATCAAGAAAATTAAATTGAAGAATAAACATCGCACACGAGGCAAATCGGAAGAATTTAAGGAAGACCGAAAGGAACTCAAAAAAATGATCCGTGACGCTTATAAGAAATACATTAGGAACATTGAAGTTGACCTCCGGAGTAATTCAAATAAATTCTGGGGCTACGTTAGGTCCTTGACATCAACCAAACAACTGCCGGAAGTTTTCGAGTACAAAACCATTCCGCTGGAAGATCCCAAAAGCATTGCCGACGCGTTTGCATCGTACTTTAAGTCGGTGTACAACAAAGAGGAAAACCTGAATCCGAACGATGGGCTTGAGTCGGACTTAGTACAATCCAAATTGCACTTAACGAACATACAGGAAAGTGAGTTACTAGAATCAATCAAAGTCCTAAAACCACGTGCAGCTATAGGAGAAGACGGGATCCCTCCATACGTATTGAAAGGATGCGCACACAGACTGGTAACCCCCCTGTTGCATCTATGCAACTTGGCACTCCGCACCTCCACTTTTCCCTCAGTTTGGAAATCCACTAGAATTACCCCGATTCATAAAAGCGGCAGCAAGAAACTAATCGAAAATTACCGCCCAATAGC
This sequence comes from Photinus pyralis, assembly GCF_008802855.1. NCBI lineage: Eukaryota > Metazoa > Arthropoda > Insecta > Coleoptera > Lampyridae > Photinus > Photinus pyralis. Next base: position 27,780,545 of record NW_022170738.1, on the reverse strand, counting down.
TATCATCCCTGCAATAGCGAAAATTTTCGAAAAAGTAATCTATAATAAACTTTATTCCCATCTTAGCAGTGTTATTGCAGATCAGCAGCACGGATTCACACCGAAGAAATCAACAAGTACTAACTTAATGCAGTTTACGCATTTCACAGCCGCCGTCCTTGACAAGAGGGCTCAAGTGGACTGTGTATACACCGATTTTGCGAAAGCTTTTGATAAGGTCTCCCATCAGGTCCTGCTTCAGAAACTTCATTTTAATTGTGTCAGTAGCCCAACGGCTAAATTTCTTAAATCATATTTAACATGTGAAATACAATGGGGTGAACTCAACCGAATTTTACCCCTCTTCAGGGGTACCTCAGGGAACACTACTTGGCCCTTTCCTTTTCCTACTATTTATTAATGACCTACCGCGGGTGATTCAAAACTCCAAAGCACTTCTATTTGCAGACGACCTGAAACTTTTTAATAAAGTGAAATCTCAAACGATTGTTTAAATATTCAAGCAGACATAAATGCAGTGATAAATTGGTGCAATAAAAACAAACTGAAGCTAAACATAGAAAAGTGCAAAGTTGTATCGTACACAAGATCCAACAATCCACGATTTTTAAATACGAAATAAATGGGCAGGATATCCAAAGAGTCACCTCGGTTAGAGATTTGGGCGTTTTATTCAATAGCAACTTAAATTTTCATCGGCACATTGAATCCCTTATAAATGCGTGCTACAAAGTACTAGGCTTTGTAATTAGGAATACCTACAATTTTACAAGCATTTCCTCAATTATTACCTTATACAATGCGTTCATCAGATCCAAACTCGATTATGCGGCATGTATTTGGACACCCCAAACTTATAAGCACGCAGACATGATAGAGAAAGTTCAAAAAAAATTAGTGCGAATAGTGTATTTTAGGTCGACTCAAAATTTTCCACATTTAATCTCTTACTCCAACCAACTAAAATTTTTAAATAGTGTGCACGGTATTAAAATCTCAAGTTTACAAATCCGACGCGAAGTGATCTGTGCTACCTTTGTGTACAAGATACTGAATAATCACCTAAATGCCCAGAATTGCTTCAGGAAATTAAACTCAAAGTGCCACATGTTAAATTAAGGAAAAACGATATCATCTTTTTAGTGACCACTCCGTCATCGCCACTATCGAGGAGCCTGTTGGCTTTAAATAAGAAGTGCCGTGAGAGAGACATCGATGTATTTCACGGCTCTTTGAATGAATTAATTAGTCATATAAGATCGTAATTACTGTGTAGTTTTAGTTTTAAGTACAGCATCCCAGTGCCATGTAATTGGAATAATTGTATTCTGTATGGTATCTGGCTAAACAAATAAATAAATAAATAAATTTATCAGTCTCCGAGAAGCAGTTTACTTATTATAAACACTTATAAGCAAATGTTGTCTGATGCTCCCGCTATAAATTTTGCTACACTTGTGTTGAAGATTGCATCTACCACAGGTAACGTAGATAATGAGGTATACAGTGTGTCCCAGATCGCGTGGGATTGCATGGGTAACTTTGTTATTATTAAAGATAGAGAATTGGTTAAATGGGCAATGTTTTGCAGTTTTGGATGCTTATTTAAAATTCCCTTATGGAAATTCAAAATGAAGCATAGGTTCGACGTAAATTCAAAAAAACTAAAATTGGTCATTTCCTTGAATGTCTTATATCATCGAAAGTATAAGAGATATAAAAAAAGTTTTATATAAAAGTGACTGTCTTTGATACGCTTAATTTAGAATTGATGTCAAAAAAATTCAAGATGGCTACTTTTGAGGAACATTTACCAACTTCCTAAAGTTAAATGGGCGCCATATTGGATTTTTAGATTACTTGATAGATTTTTTAATTCTCTTTTCAACGAGCCGTCATAACATAAGATTGAAAATAAGATACCAATTATATTAACGGTTTTTGTATTTTAATCAAGTAGTCTGTGACTAATAAAAAAAACAAAATAAAATCTATTCGAGGCAACAAAACAATGAAAACAATTACACCAGATATTTAAAATACTGGCCATTATTAGTGAAACACACTTCAAGACAGTTTAGTTTAGGCAACGTGTTGCCATTGATGATTATTATTATTATTGTAGTGGCAGCTACTTCCACTTTACTTTTATTTTTTAATTAAGTAGGTACTTACTTTTATAATTTAATATACTGTACATAATTCGTGAATTGTGACCTGAGCAGCCAGCTTGTTGGTAGGTAGCATAAACCAACCCTTTCTTCGAAACATACGTTGTCGAGAAAAATCCTTTGAGGAAGTTTATTGGAGAATTTGTAAATCATGGTGAGCAGTTAAAGATCCAACGAAGATTACCGGTCCAATTACATGACTTCCCATTATGCCATAAAATACATTACATAATTTTAAAAAAATATTACTTGATTTCGGCGTGAAACTACAACATGTAGGTTTTCCTGTGACGAGTATAGTGTTCTGTATGTCGATTTGAACACTCCGCGGTTAGAAAAATAAGATTCATCTGTCCATATACTCGGACTGGTAAAACTGTTAGTTTCGATATTCTTGCGGATAAACCACCTACTGACCTACAAAATGTGACCTGGGACAATGCATCAATGGTAATACATTGTGTAAAATAAAGCAAAGTGTCTTGAAATGTGTTCAACTAGATAATGGCATGACATTTTTTCGAGAGGATAGTTTGTAGTTATACCACCATTTGTAGGTATGTAAGTATGGATAATAAGATAGTCAATAAGTGATGTTATAAAAATCAAAATTTTTCTAGGCCTACTTATATAAAATTTTGGAGGGAGTTGTAATGCCCAAACCCCCCTCTCATGAGTGCGCCCCTGATTTTTTAAACATCTGATGTAATTATTTTCATTGTTCTGCTGGCTCGAATAGATTTTGTTTTGTTTTTTTTTAATTAATCACAGCCTACTTGATTGAAATATAAAAACCGTTAACTGGTATCTTATTTTCAATCTTATGTTATGATAGCTCGTTGAAAAGAGAATTAAAAAATCTATCAAGTAATCTAAAAATCCCATATAGCGCCTATTTAACTTTAGGAAGTTGGTAAATGTTCCTCAAAAGTAGCAATCTTGAATTTTTTTGACATCAATTCTAAATTAAGCGTATCAAAGACAGTCACTTTTATATAAAACTTTTTTTTATATCTCTTATACTTTCGATGATATAAGACATTCAAGGAAATGACCAATTTTAGTTTTTTTGAATTTACGTCGAACCTATGCGACATTTTGAATTTGCATAAGGAAATTTTAAATAAGCATCCAAAACTGCAAAACATTGCCCATTTAACCAATTCTCTATCTTTAATAATAACAAAGTTACCCGTGCAATCCCACGCGGTTTGGGACACACTGTATATTTGGTTATTAAAGTATGACACATATTAGGAGTTGCACGATGTATAGTATACCGGATGATTAAAGAATATCGAAGTACTGGGATTGTTACCCCTTCGAAACGTTCCGGTGTTCATAACGTGAGCACTGATGATTGGCGGAATTGTGTGCAACACGCTAAGGAAGAAAATAAGATGTGGCCTAATGGATACACTTATAGAACCATTCATTATTTCACTCGGATCGGAGGACAGTGACAGTTTTAGTGAACTTTCGGAAGACAGTGACTAAATCGCTTTACATAAAGCAGTGAACTGTGTTGTTTGATAATATGAGTATAATTCCATTGTTCTGAATTTGGGGATATTGTAATGGGGATTGTGTAGTATTACAACCTTAGACCATATAGTACATGGACTGCTATTCGCCCTATGCTTTCAATACAAAATGGGTGGTCACGGATAGAGGGCACTGTAGTCGTGGGTATGTGAATCTCAGGGTAAACTAAAGTCGCGGATCGCGTAAAGAGCAGATTTATAGTAACCGCGTAGTAAGGGAAGCTTTAAATACTCTTCATTATTTGCTATACGTCCACAAATAAGAATAAGTTTGCCTTTTTTGGGATATTTAGACGATTCATTAATTGACGTGTATTAATTTATAGGTTGACAGTCTCAAATCGTGTCTAATCGGACAACTTCGGACATACTCGTTTACCCTGAAAGTCACATACCCAGGCGATGACCTTGACCATATTTTCGTTACAATTAGCAGTCCATGTACTATATGGTCTAAGATTACAACCGATAAAACATTTAAAACTACAATTCAAAATAATGTTTCAAAGGCCAAAAAATGTTGCAGGATTATTACCTATTATCAATGTATATTTATTATAACTCGCTTTTAAAAGTATGATGTATGCATAATATAAGGGAGTTCCTATCAAATAATAACCCAAAAGCATAAATAATGAAATAATCCAAATGTGAAAGAAAATTAACATGGGAAAACGGTTTTTTTGTAGATAGTAGCTTCCCATGTTAACTTAGAGTGTTTATAATGACACCAATCGAAAGAAGATTTGTCTAATGATATAAGAATTAGTTCATTTTCAGGTGTATTTCTCACTATTTTATCGCGATATTTGTTTTCCGTGCATTTTAATCCGTCTAAGCATTCGACAGTTATCGTGTTCACGGACGGACAGACGGACACAATCGACTCCCCTATAAAGCTTACATCGCCTTGCTCTGCCGCTTAATAACGCACGGCGCATTCAGCCGCCTACTAGGGGCCACTCTGCTCAATTATACAGTTACGGAGTGCGATATAAATAAAAATGCGAGTATTTTTTAATCTGGTTCGGAACCTTACTTTCGTTAAATCTAAGTACGCACAACTGTTAGCAATTACAATCGTTAACACGTTAACATACTTCGAATGACCGTGACGTGTATTGTTAATTAAAGATATTACAAAATAGAGTACCTACATTTTCTTCCATTTTTATTCTAATCTTATTTTAGTTATGTATTTTCTGTAAATGTGACACATGTAAATATAATTATGGAGGTATCATTAATGTCTTTCCTTGTGGAATCGAAAACTTTCTACAGGCACACTACCTGGTGCTACGAATTGACTAATTTGCTTGAAAAATAACGCAATTGTAATTCTTTATTCAGAAGTAACCGCGTTCATTTACCATAATTGTATCCTGTTTTCAAGTCTTGCTGTAGGTGAGAATTCTATTCGTAACCTGGTTTGAAGTGGGTCGCTCTTTCAACCATCTTCAGTATCCTATTTTCACTTTGTAATATTCAAGTGCGCTTTGTGTTAGGTACCGTTATTTTAAGAAAGATGATATAATTATTCCATTAACAATTATTACTGTTTGCGTTTATGACATTTATGTGGCACAGTGGGTGAATCGGTGTCTTATGTTACTGCATCAACCCAAGATAATATTCTTTATTGTAAGCAGGCCGCGATCGATTGTAAAGTGTATTTTTCAATGAACGTGCTTCCTGTTGTTAATAGGACGCTCTATTTGTATCTCGTGTCGCTACCGAAATAGAACGTCTCTGCAGGTGGAGTGTAATTGAATGAACTTAGTGGGATAGTACTGCTTTATTTGAACGCAAAATAACAGAATGAAAACTAAATTGGAAACACAGTAGTAGTGGTTACTTAGCACTTTAGCTATTAGTATTTAATTATATATACCCAATACAAGTTGCGAAAATAAAAAGTTAGCCTGAAGCGAGATCAAGACGATATAGAACCTAATAAACGGCGCCGTAAAAATACTTTCACCTTCTAGAGGGTCTTCTTAATTTGTACAGTCAACACTGATCGATGCCAATGTTTTTTTCGTCAATCCATCATCACTGCATTTACTATTTATGTCACCAAACCAGGTAATTATTTTGATTAGTTCAGTTCCAATTACGTCAGATACTTAATGTAATTTTACAACATTAGATCCCCGACTTTAATTAGCGGTAATTTACTTACTGACCAACTATAATAAGTGTAATTACCTTGTACTTTTATTGTGAATTTTTAGATGGGTGTATGGGACCTAGAGGATTGATTGTTTTGGCCTTACTCTCTTGAACCGTTCTAGGCCTGCAAAGTACATTCACATTATTATGTCATTACTTGCAACCTTTTGGTGCATCATTAATTAGGTATTTTAATTAATCCTTAAGAATTGTCCTTAATATTTCTTTTTGATTATAACGAAATGGACAAATGTTAAAGACTTCTGCAATGTATTGTTGCGAACCTGACATTGAACTTTTTTTCTCATGGGCATATAAACACGGAATTACCACTGTCGGCAGCACCTTGTTCACCTTGCCATTTCACACCGGGTACGTTGGCTAAGGGGATGAATCGGTGGGCCGTAGATTTCGATTTCAATTAATGGTTTTATTTACACGTTTTAAATGTACATGGGATTCATAACAGTAAAAGTTAAATCAGAAATATTACATTAACAAATGCGTATAGATTTTTTCATCCTTTAGAGCTGTCTTGTAGCTGTAGTAGTAGTAAATACTCATAGTCACGAAATTTAGCTAACAGTTATCCGGATTTCATTCGCTGGTTCGGCCAACCATGAAAATTTCCCAATATGCACAAATTATTTTCTTTTCCTTACCTTCAAGCTACTTTTACAATCCCCACGTGTCCAAACCCTATTAAGTGGACAGGGGTGGACAGTTCTTCCCACACTCTCAAGTGCTTGCGTTGATAAAGTTTCCTTCATCACCTTTAACAAGTCATGGTCGTGGCCGATTTCTCGAAACTTTGCTCCTGTATCGACAAATGGCGTGGAATCAGAAGTTGTCGGAATGGCGGCACCGTAGGAGTGAACGTACGTGAAAAATGTGTTACTCGTGTCAATATAGATTTGAGTGCAGGAAAATATGATTACATTATTAATTTACGGTAGCGATTTTTTGAAATTTCATGCGATTGCACAAATTACGCAATTCGCCGAAAGACAAAAATGTCATTGAAAATGAGTTATTTGCGCACAGTAGACAGGTGACCGACTTAACTTTGTCTTATGTAGCGACAATGTGGCGCTTCGAACTTTTACACGCACCAAACACCAAAGATACAACAGCTCAATTTGGAGCAAGCCTGCCCTTTAATGAGACCACCTATGTATATATTGCCTAGCTCAATTTAAAAATATTTCGCAACCCCACAAAAACTGAACCCCAGACCTAACTTGGAAGATAGCACTTGCTGCCTGGCAGAAATTTCGCAATTTTGTACAATCGATGAAATCACTAACAATCACATGAAATTAGCACGCATCGTTGTTGAAAGTTGAGGAATTTTTAATAGTAATAGCACCCATATCAGCTCGACAAATTTAAATAAAGTTTGGTAATAGTTATTTACATAAAAGTCAGGAAAATGGCACATTGCCGACTGCCGTCAAGGAAATAGGAGCCGAGTACTTTAATTTCCGAGTCAAGTAATGTTATTTTACTGACGAGTTTTGTATTAAATTTTACTCGAAATACAAAATATTTGTTTAGGCTATCATCACAAAAGCGTTGATTTTATGGTCGCTTTTGCGGCCATAAAGTTTCACTTTATTGTACGCTTCTGTCAAACTTTACTTTATTGTACACATCTGTCAAACTGTACTTATTTGAAACTGATGTTTGAGAAACAGTAATCTGTTTGATACAAAGCGTCTATCTGGTCTCGCCCCATCAAGGATTGGGCCATCCACGTGCGTTTTTTTCATTTTCGGACTTGTAGGAATGTTTCACACCATTTTGCATAATCACAATGTTCACATTTAAAATTATAGTTTCGACGTTTCAATCTTTGCTGCTTGCAGACCTTTTTGAAGTGTAGAACCAAAACATGAGGAAGATGTTGTTGCTTACATTATTATACGAAGAATCACCAGCAATTAACCGAAAACACAAGTAGCTACCTATACCTACCATCAAAGTAGGTAATCAGGTTTCTAATAATTGTACAGCATGTTAACTATAAGGTCTTGGAAGCCACAGTTACGAAGGACCTATTGCATTTGACATTATTAAAATCTTGTGCAGCGGAGGAAGTTGCGATTGTACTTTTACTCTCAAACGCCTGCTCTTATATCATACCTATATGACTTAGGGTCGCAACGCTTGCAGTTTCCAAAATTTCATTTTGGGTATCTGAACTGTCGCTATCACCCATTTTGATACGCACAAAACACACGCAAAGATGCTAATTATAATTTATTACATATGACAGGAAATGCTTTGTTTTTAATTGTCTAAGATAACTATGATTTTCAGAAAAAATATGTTTATGAGCAAATTTTTGAATTCTTTTTTGATGATCGCCTAAAAAATGTTGTGTGCACCTTGGCCAAAAGTGATTTGTTAGGCCTCATCTGAAATGCGGCCTCGGCTACCGCCTCGGCCACAAACAGCAGCTTCGGCCAAAAAAGATCACTTTTACGGCCTTGGTACACAAATAACATTTTCTGAAAATCATAGTTATCTTAGATAATTAAAAACAAAGCATTTCCTGTCATATTATGTAATAAATTATAATTAGCATCTTTGCGTGTGTTTTGTGCGTATCAAAATGGGTGATAGCGACAGTTCAGATACCCCAAATGAAATTTTTGAAGCTGCAAGCGTTGTGACCCTAAGTCATATATGATAGAGCGGGCGTTTGAGAGTAAAAGTACAATCGCAACTTCCTCCGTCACAAGATTTTAATAATGTCAAATGCAATACGTCCTTCGTAACTGTGGCTTCCAAGACCTTAATAGTTAACATGCTGTACAATTATTAGAAACCTGATTACCTACTTTGATGGTAGGTATAGGTAGCTACTTGTGTTCTCGGTTAATTGCTGGTGATTCTTCGTATAATAATGTAAGCAATAACTATAACATCTTCCTCATGTTTTGGTTCTACACTTCAAAAAGGTCTGCAAGCAGCAAAGATTGAAACGTCGAACTATAATTTTAAATGTGAACATTGTGATTATGCAAAATGGTGTGAAACATTCCTACAAGTCCGAAAATGAAAAAAACGCACGTGGATGGCCCAATCCTTGATGGGGCGAGACCAGATAGACGCTTTGTATCAAACAGATTACTGTTTCTCACACATCAGTTTCAAATAAGTACAGTTTGACAGATTTGTACAATAAAGTAAAGTTTGACAGAAGCGTACAATAAAGTGAAACTTTATGGCCGCATAAGCGACCATAAAATCAACATTTTTGTGATGATAGCCTAAAAATAACTATTACTTATATAGAACTTTTGATTAATATCAATCTGTCAGTTATGATAGGAGTCATTATAGACATTTAGCAGTCACAGGTGCCGCCTGTAAAGTGACGATGTGGGCGGTAAAGTGACAGGTGCTTTGCTAGTTTTAATCGCAAACGCAATAGTTCTACACGTTGTTAATGTACTGAATTATTGTCCAAACTCCAAATATCCCGTGTGAAGTTTAGCAATAACCAACGAGCAGTAGATGCGGCAATAAATATGCAAAATATGCATATGAATGGATAAATCGTGTTTAGGGGTATCTGGAGATTAATTATATGTTAAATGTTACGATTGATATTAATTCTGCATTATTTCTAAAAAAAAGATAATGCCTGTCTGTGTATAGGTTGAGTATCAATCGCAATATTTGATATGGTCGGTGTCCGCCCACCCTTAAACTGGATTTTAATTAATTTAAATTATTTCTAACAAAATATCACTTACTTATGTGTACTTATACATTTTATTGAAATTATTAACTCCTAAATAAAAAAGTTGCCATTGAGCAGTTTGCGCATGCGCACGTTGAATTTTTACAATATACGATATGCCTTGTCTTTACGAGAAGCATCTGTGGTTAAAATTTCAAAAAATATCTATAAATAAGAAAGTGGACATTGCTACAGTAATCGTCAAGATTTTTCGTGGTTGATGTGGCAGAGCTATAGCTACCGAATGCAAAAAGAAGGAACTTAATATCTTGAAAACTGTAGGAGGAGTTAAGGCCTCGGACGGACGGAGAAGGTGGTCATAATAGCGCCTTCCAGCATGAGTTGGAAAATGCGTTAAAAACTGGAAAATCTCCAGGTTAGTATAACGCGCTCCGTGATTGCGCCCAGATGTCGCCGACCCCACATCATGTAGCTCCGTCCCTAGAATTGTTAATTACACGACCTCGGTAGGTACGATCACCGGCCCATCGGACGCTTACTGCGACTTGGGGGATTCGTGTGAAATGGGCACGGCATCGCGCATTGTCGTCTTTGTTTCGGTGTTTGTTCGTCACTGCCTTTCTACAAGCATTCTTGTACGGACCCGCATTCGCTGCCAGCCAACCAGCCTGATGGTTGGGCAAAGTGAGATTAAAAGCTAACTTTTTACAAATAAATTTGCAAAAATGCGCCAAAAATGTATTAATTTTAATTCATTCAGTAAAATGTCAATAATAAAAAGTATGACTGATATATCGTTATCAGTGGATACCAAACATCGTATATGTCGGTCAAAACAATCGTAGCGATCGATTCTAGATACAATGGAAATGGTAGAAGTGTATACAGGGTGGCCCAGATCGAGTGCGATTGCATTGGTACCTAATCTCTGTCATTTTCGAAGATACGTTAAATGGACAACGTTTGGCATTTTTGTGTGCAGTTTAGAATACTGTTTAGAAAATTTCAAAATTCGGATTCAATTAAAAGCTCAAAAATGATATAATGAAATTCCAGATTGCAATTACTGACTTACATATGAATATTAACTTTCTTTTGTTAAATGAGTGCATTGGTTTTAAACACGGTTTAATTTAATTTAATTAAGCATTCAATTTAATAATTATGCTTTATTCTTTACTGGATTATGGAATATTTTTGATCCTCAGAAAAGAATAAAAAAACACTTTTTGATTATCTAAAAATTCGTTATTGCACCAATTAATTACTGCAATAGCAATACTGGAATTTTAGTTGGATAATAAAGTGTTTTTATTCATTTTTAACGATGACATATGACCTAAGCAATAATAAATATAACATTTCTAAAGTCCCCTTTAATGAAATCTAAACAAGTTAAAAGTGAACGCACGTGTGACGATAGTGCATTTTTCATTAGTAGATTAGTATTTTGCGGTAACGCTTTTTGCTGCGTTCCCAACTAAATCGTACAAAAATTAGACAAATGGAGCTTAGTTATTGTGAATCACCATCAAGGCACTGTATTTTGCAGTTTTCTCGACGAAATTATTCAATCAATGAAAAGATTGTTCTACCAACTTAACGTTAACTGTGCATCAAAGCAATGTGTTTTGCAGTTTCTCCGATGAAATTGGTGAATAAATAAAGATTTTGCTCTATCAATTTAACCAAAATGCCAATCTAGTTCTTGTGCATCAAGTCAATGTGTTTTATCGTTTCCTAGAAGAAATTGGTGAATAATTGAAAGTTTTGCCCAAATGTAATGAGTAACAAAGGAGGAAACGCCTCTTTCTGTCTCCTCGCTGTTTCAGTTCGGAGGGTTTTAATACCGCAAAACAAAAGTTCTAAAATCATGCTATCTGGTAAAAGACTGGAAGCATTAAAACTCGCATTAAAATTACAAGCGCGAGAGTCATGATCCGACTAATTCGACGATGGATGATGGCGTGACTATCCACTTTTAAGAATCTTGCAAGTTGGCGTCACGTTACATTGCACACATTAATGCCAGCTATAAGGTGATAAACCTACCCCCGAAAAGTAACATTTTATTTTTAAAGCAATCGAAATTTTAAGCCGTGCTTTTGGTCGATGGTAGCTAAGGGTAATTAACTAACATAACGCATCCAAAAATTGTTCTTTGTGCTTACGTAGCAACTTTTAATTATTTATGTGTGCACATTCTGTATAAATAATAAATTACGCATTCGTGATTCTGCTGCAGTAAAACTGTTCTGTGTCATGTTTACGGTAGAAATACACACTGAACTATAAAATAAGCTTTTCGTATTTGCTTAAGAGACTACAATCGTTTTTGCTTTGGTTACTTCCGTAATTGCAGAAAAGTGTCGAAATGACAATCACAATAAAAAGCTGTTGAACGCCTACCTAATGTACAATTCTATATATCAAAAGTTTTATTTCAGTAAAAGGACCCAACCCTATAATTTATTTGTAGTTTGTCAAAATAAACGGAGTGTGTGGCATGAATAAGCTACCTCATCATTAATATCAATGACGGGGCCAATATTTACCTAGCGGTAAATTTAGCACCTTCTGTAGGTATCGCAATTAAGCGGATTTAGCATGGGATAATTAAACCATGAGCTCCAAAAGGCTTCTTCTGTAAGGAATGTGTTACACTATACTTTCTCGGTTTCGTGATTGATTACTATCATATTGTGTTTTCTCGCAAGAGTTCTTAAAATGTAGCTTTGTACTTGCTATTCGTGGTAAGATTTTTTTAAAACACGTAGATACTCGACTAATCGACTATCGTTTTCCACTATAAAATAATCTCCTTCCACATTTTCAAAAAAACACCGCCAATAACTTAATAACACCAACAACGCGTCCCTACTTACGTCGGAATATCGCGAAGTTCTTCGAATCACTTGCGTTTTCGTTATCAACACCAGATGTGCAATAATTCATTTTCGCCTGATAAGGCTCCTTATCGCAAACGACCAGATGTGTCTTACATTTTAACACAAAATTTCACGTTTTACAATGAAATACACAAATCTAAAGAAAAGCAACAAGAACCACGCAATTACAAAACTTCTAAAAGGAAAAACAACATTGAGACACAAATTAAAATACAGAACGTATTGCTGTATTGTTTTTGCTAACTTCACAAAATTTCTATTGCTGAATCTCGGGTAACACGAAACGCGACAAATGAACAAAAAAAAATAAAATGCTTTCCAGAGCATTCACAGGGTTTACAGAGCAATCAAACACTTTTTAGGACTTCTGAGGTTTTTATATATCACCCTATGATATGTTTACTTTTGTTAGAAGCGTGTAACTAATACAACTCTATAAGAAAGTTGACATTGCGCCGTTTACGCATTGCTAATTCAATGTTTACTATATGCGCTATGCTTTTTATTAGGTACTAGAAGCATATATGTTTAAAATTTACAACACATGTCTATCCATTTGACATTGCACTGTCTGCGCACATCTGGATTTTTACAACACACGATATGTTTGCCTTCACTAGAAACATCCTCGGTAACGACACGTCCTTGATAACTACGAAAGCGTAAAGAAGGCTTTGAAAAGTGATTACGTCGTATATACAGGCTGAACATTTTCTCTGGGCACTGGGTATATCTCCAAAACAAGATTTTTGTTAAAGAAACTGTTTATGCTATCGAAAAATATACGATTTCTACCAATCTACTTACTTTAAATTTGTAGTCAGTGGCGTCCGAGGTGGCGTCCTTCTGCTGGTGAAGGAGGCATATTTTTGTAAATGGAAATTACTAGTTTTCGAGTATTTATCAGCAGCGCTACCAGTAAGAATATGGCCCAACCACTACGTGCCAACGACAACCATTTTTAGTTTTGATAAATGATCCTCGATTTTGGTAATGAATTTAATTGTTTTCCTTATCTACCGACCTTATTAGCTGGATTATCATAATGTTGTCGTAAACATTGTTTTGAACGTTATAATTAATCTGCCAAATTATCGGGGTAATCTGATAATCCTTCCCTGAGAGCATCCATAAAAGCGTCGTCAATATTTTCTACGCTTGGGCTTTCACTCAAAAATTCAAGTCTTCAGTTTTACTAAAAGAAAAATCCTGACGTTGACTTTAAAAACTAAAAAAAAATTACCGCAATTAAATTCCGTAAATTTCAACGGAAACGCTACATAAATTATTTTGGAACAGATGAGAAATTCACATTTTTTTTTTGTTTGAGTAGTAGAACAACGTAAGACCTTCTGCACAGGCACCTCTAAAAAGCATTCTGCGGGTCACTCTGTAATTGGGTTTCATTAGAATACCATGAAGGGTAGAACATGTGTTACCCCCCCTCCCTCCATTTTCTAAAGTTTAACTTGGCACCACTAAAGGCATGCGTATGCAAAATCTGTGACCAATTGGTTGCCGTATGTAAAAGCTATACACGTTTTACTTTCAAAAACAGCATCTTAATTCGTGGGGGGGGGGGCCTTTTAGACAGCGAAATTTGATGGCCGTCTGGCACACCTTCAAGGTATAGGCTACGTACTGCAAAGAATTCCAGGACTCTAGGATCATTCCCCTAGAAGTAGTTCGAAACAGCAGAAATGGGTCCGGGCGGACGGACGGACAAATCGCAAACAATAGCACATTTTTTAAAATTCTTAAAAAATGTGCTAAAAATAAACACAGATGACGTCTAAAATGTCAAACTTATGTCATGAAATGAGTTGAGAAATGTCATGTTCTATTGACGTTTGAAAAAAAAATTTTTTAAGAATAAAAAAAAATGCGCTATTGTTTGCGTTTTGTCCGTCCGTCCGCCCGGACCCACTTCTGCCGTTTCGAACTACTTCTGGTCCTATAGTCCTGAAATGTTTTTCAGTAGGTAGCCAGGTGTGCCAGACGGCCATCATATTGCGCTGTCTGAAAGGCCCCCCCCCCCCCCCCCCCAGAATTATTTCCGGAGATACTGTGTTTGAAAGTAAAACGTGCATAAGTTTTACATACGACATTCCCGTGCGACTTTCGAGATCAGTGAGCGACGGGGCCTGGGGGGGGGGGGGGGTAAAAATTAAATTTTATCTCTCAAGAAATAATATCCATTGGCGATGTCAGATGTCAAAAACAAAAGCTATTTCGGTTAAAAAAAATGCGCTTTATCCTGCACAAGAGTTGTGCAAATTTATATAGACTGGTTCACTTTTATAAAAAGCAGCGTTTTAACAGGTTCTAGGGGCATTTCAGACAACATTTGGCCAAATAGGCGTTTTTTACTAATTTGGACCTGCTGAACACGAATATCGATGTTGGCATCTCGAAATCTGAACAGGAAGTTCAGAATTCAAGATGGCGGGCAATTTCCGAAAATGTTGATCTTTTCACTCATGCGACCGATTTTTTCGAGCTAAAAACGGATTATAATGTTATTCCTGACGGAGGTACGGCACGATAATAATAGTGAACAAATGTTTAAACAATGATTCCATAGTTTTTCTAACGTCAAAGTGCGTAAAAGTGGAAACCTTTTTTTCATAGTAGGTATATACCTACTGTATGGCTACTGTTTAAATTTGTTCACGTCGTGTAATTATTAAATTATTTCTGTTTTGGCAAGCATTTTGGTTCCTGTGCGTCGTGTGATAGATATCCGCGATGTTCCATTAGGTACCTCAGATTTGGAAGAATTTCCTTTCATTAGAGGAAAACGAAAGAAACGAGTTATTGTCGCATCACCTTGAAGACGCCTCATTTGACGGCGTACTGGTGATTGTTGGAAGCTTCAGAGACGAAAGAAAAGTTTTCTGTAACCGTCAGACGACACAGATTTCCTCCTTAGAAACTTTTCACAAGGAAGCGAATACTAGGATAACGCTACAGATACAGATGTATTTCTGTTGCTTCTTCATCACTTCGAGAAAATACTGGCAAACGAAATTTGGTTGCTGACCGGCGACCGGTACTTCAAGAAAGATATGTATTTGTTCCTATCCATAATGATGTGCAGAGGAACTGGCCAAAAGCAGTAGTAACGAATATCCTGTCCTTTTACGCTATCACAGGAAGTGATGTCACATCATTTGCTGTTGTGAATTTCCACGCTTGGGTGCATTTATTTTTAATTATTTATTTATTTTTGACCTTTTCTTTTTAAGCAGGGGGGGTATCGACTTGGCTCGCATATTTTAGGTGGCGTCTTTTCTTCTCTTTAGGTAACCGATACCATAGCTTCCACCGACGGTGCGCGTCCCGCTTAGTTCGGTAGGGAGAAGTCGTTACCAGACGTCGTTTGGAAGAATGCGCACGTCCCTTGCCACATCTCGGTTAATCAAGTAGGATTTCCCAGAGTGGAGAAGCATTGCCAAGTTTCAGGAGCTGCGAAGCTTTAGATCTAACAATTCTAAACTCCATTCTCTTGGGATTCCATCTAATCTTCTCTAGCATTTCATCCATTTCCATAATTACGGCATATCAGGTGTAAGTCTCAAGAGGTACTTCTTTGACCTTAAACTCTGAAATGTGGCCCAGACTAGCATATCTATCCTTGATTTCCTGGGGAAAGAAAATGGCTAGGATTGCTCGTCAAAACTTTGTAAATGTCGCAAGGCTCAGTTGATTTGTATTAGGTACCTAATTCTCAAGAAAACAATTGACCTAACACTGAAAATAAGATAAATTTGCCTTCACTTTTCTATATGCTTTCATACTTTAATAATAATAATACATCCTGAGTAACGGTAGTTAATACCTAGCAAAATAAGAATCCTCCGAAACACCGCAGTTTAGTTGAACTCCTTCATTTTTTATCAAAACTTTATAAGGAGAATTATGCAATATAAACGCATGCCGGGAATACTATATGTGTCGGGATTACTAGAAACAATCGTTTTGCAAGTCCTCCTTTTGGCAAGGAGAACTAGGAATTTCTTAATTCTTAATTTTACACATCCTGCCACTAAAAAAACTATTACATTATTGTTAAAACAATAGTTAACTATTATTATCGTGATTTACGTCAGGAATAACATAATAATTAGTTTTTAGATCGAAAAAATCGGTCGCATGTGTGAAAAGATCAACATTTTCGGAAATTGGCCGCCATCTTGAATTCTGGACTTCCTGTTCAGATTTCGAGGTGCCAACATCGATATTTGTGTTCAGCAGGTACCAATTAGTAAAAAAAGCCTTGTTGGCCAAATGTTGTCTGAAATGCCCCTAGGACAGAGAAACTTCGAAAAGTGAACCAGTCTACTTGTTTTCGCTATCTGCATATACCAATAAAGGGAAAAAGGAAAATGGCCCCTGTTCAATCACTTATAATTCCGATTTTTGGGTTAATTGACGGCTGCTATGATTTCCCAAAAGGTATATCCGTATCCAATATTCACCCACTTTATTTTAGTTACATGGGATACATTGTAACGTTAAATGTCGTTATGCGAAGTTTGCTGCTAAAGTGCCGTAACACGAACCTTAAATTTGTACATAAATCTCCATATTATTTTGTACTTATATGTGTCTTTTGTTCCAGGAGCACGTAACTAAACTAATCTAGTCGTAGATAAGAGGAATTACCACAATTTGGATTTCTATATATACAAGTAAGTGCATTTTTCTCCAACTTAGGAGAAGTTTTTTGCGTCAAATTTATTATTGTTAGACACTTTGGCGTATATGTAAACGTTAAAAGCATTGTTATGTCGAGTTCTATAAATAATAGAACAGGGGATTTAATGTTTGTGTTAGTGGTGGGTTTAGCAATTTGTTAAATAAGAGAGTAGGATTGATGTAGGTTCTCTTTGAGCATTACGTCGCAATTTTATGTCTGCATTTATGGTTTTGCCAGATTGACAAGCAGATTGGCTGTAAGAATTAAATGGGAGAGGTCCATAGACAAATAATAATTGTTCCCGTATAACATTTATTATTCAATTTCGCTAATTATTTGATTGTAAATTTTAGGCGGATATTGAGTCGGAAATTTAATTCCGTTGTGTAAGCGCTCTCCTAGCAGTTTAAAGGCTCCACTCAATTTCTGTTTATAATAATTGGTACGTAAATTGAGATCAGTTTATCAACAGCAGAAATATAAGATTTCGCCTGCAAGGGAAATTGAGACCAATTATTTTCGGGGATCAATTATTTGTTTCAAATGTTTGTTTATTTCCAAAGTTTACAAGTGCTTATTGGATCGGTTTTTTAATTGTTCAAGATTTGAGTTTGTTTTAATGGAAGTAATGGATGTTTATGGGTGTTATAATGAATTTTCGTACAAATACTGATTCACTACTAAGTACTAACTATCTTTGTATAGACACATCACCTGAGGGATTTTGAAATCTGCTCCATATGTACTTGAACTAGATTTAGAATTTACTCGAAAGTTACTTTTACCACGTAAATCTTATCGTGTAAACAACGTCATGTAGACGTTATTTCATTCTAAACACTTAAAACCATGACGGGATACTCTGTACATGGGAATATTTCCATTTATTGAATAAATCTGGGGAATTATTTACGAAATAAGCACAAAGTTGGTTTGTTCCATTTGAATTTATATATTATTGTTGTTTTTCTTTTTGGAATTGTTTCTAGGCGCGTATTATTTTTTTGTTTAAAGTTTATCGCTCCTGTAAATTATTTATCTAAGTTTGTGTATTTAATTGTAAAACGTGAAATTGCGTGTGAAAATGTAGACCCATCTGGTCATTTGCAATAAGGAGTTTTTATTGGAAGAAATTTAATTAACGCACATGTTTTTATCGTCTCTAAATGAGATAAGGTGTTTTGAAGAATTACGCGTTCTTTCGAAGACTGGGTTATCAAGCCCGATTGTGATTGGCGGTTGTTGTGAACGACCTCAAGGAAGGAGATTATCTTATGATGGTGTTTGCTACTGCTGCTGCTAGCTGTTAGTTTTTCGCGACGGTAAAAAGAGCGTGTAAATTTGTTTACGTTCAACCTCGGGCTGTCAGCCCTAGTTGATTTGTTGAAGACGCAGTTTGTCGGTTTCGAAAGTTTTAAAAACGGTTTGTTCCGTATTCAGAAGCAGTTAGTACAAGTGGTAGTAAACCAAACAATTGTCTGCTTAGTGAAAGTTAACGTTTCGACTGCCCGAGCAGCCACCGAAAATTTTTTTGTATCATATTTACCAAGCCAGTTCGAGTCAATGAGTTCAGTTTATTAAAGATGAAGGGAAGTTCCCTGAAGCTGTCAGCGAGTGTTTTGTGTCATTATTAAGTGCACCTGAATAAACTACTGGCAGCGTAAAAAGTACATTTGAGTTTGACCAATGGAAAGCCTGTTTAATTCCATAAAAGTTAATTAATAGCCGCCTGGATGGACTGGAACCCCTATGGCCTAATACCAATAATCTAAAATAATGTATTAAAATATCGAACGCGTTCCAACAGCAAACAACTGAAACAAACAAAACATGTCAAAATCATTATTCATGCACCAACACCGAGATCGTTGGGAAAAAGACTAAGAGCATTATCTCAACACCAAGACATGAAATTGATGCACTTTTGTCAACCTCATAGATTTTGCTTAAAACATATCAAAGTTGTTATTCTTGCACCGAGATCGTTTGGAAAAAGACAATGCCCAAGACATGAATTTGAAGAATTTCTGTTGACTATATGTATCTTGCACGGTTAAAATATATGGTCGTTAAAAAGTGATGGTAATACTGAGGATCCTTCGATATTTCGTCACTTTTACTACTTACTTGCTTAACTAAGCAAATATCAACTATACGACTGTTTTCGATCAAATGTGCGGCAACGTTTGATTTATTCCGACGATTATTTTTATGATCTTGATTACAATCTTTACAAGATATTTGGTATGTTCCCGATTTTTCGTTCCTGAGAGAGTGAAGGAATTCCGAATAGTTTCGGAGATAACCGATTCGTTATCAACTTTATTTGCCTAAAATGGAGCTGCATTTTTAATTTCAAACATTAAAAGAGCTCGTTATTCTAAAAAAAATATATGCATAAGTTACTTAAATGTTACCACCGTAAAATTGGCAATAAATAAAGCAAAATTTACACAGTAGACCTAGGCTGTGAAATCAAAGCATTTGTGCAAAGCTGTAAAAGTTGAGCGTTAAATTTTGGGTGGAAAAGTGAGAAATGAAGAGGTGTTGAGGAGGGTTGGAGAGGATAACCCTTGTCTGTGGGCTACTCTGAAAAACAGAAGAGACACCTGGATTAGATACATTCTAAGACCCGAAGGTTTTCTAAAGACGCAAGGTCCTGTGGATGGTACAAATGCTAGGGGATCCAGCTTAGAATATATCGACCAAATAATGGTAGACGGGGAGTGTGCACCTTCTACTTGCCACTGAAAAGGTTGGCTGAAGATCGGTAAGGATGGAGAATATATTAAAAAGGACAAATTGTTCAATGTGCGAATTGTGAAGTGAAGCCGACAACAATAATTGTTGCCCATAACAATTAGTGTGTAAATAGCTGACGGAAATGACTTTTCCAGAAAATCTTTTGGATGACAACCTCCACATTTTTACAAATCATATACAAAAATCCGAAATCAGTAGCTTATGCCGTGGGTAGCAACTCAAACGTACAAAAACCGACATAAATATTACTAGAAGTGAATGACGAACTCAGCATTATTTTTTATGAACGACGTCATCATTGCATTATGTTTTGATTACCGGCACAAGTGCATCGGTGAATGATTACGCACTAAACGAAATTCGGGAAACTGGTAAATGTGTACCTGATTAACTAAATTCCCCGCAAGCGTCATAAATACTTACTAGCTAGTAGCTACACATAAAAACGAGGTATTCATGTAAATAACACATTCTTCACTTGTCGCATAAAATCGTTAAACAACCTTCAATTAAATAGAACACTGTCCCGAATACCAACCATTGCATTTGCAGCAAATTGCAATCAGTAAATGCAACAAGAGATCAATTCTAGAATAGAAAAAACATTACATTTCCACCACGGTTTTTTATTCACCGTGATTTCCACCTACGCTATTACAAAAAACACGCTCATTGCGTATCAAATGAATTACTTTGATAGCACGCTTAATGGTTTGAAAGGATTCTGTTTTTTTAATTGAAATAAACTAACAAAAATTATTTTCATAATTGGTTACGCAAATAATGTTCCTCATTTTTTTCACGCTCTGAACCGAAAAACTACAAGTTAATTGTAATTTGTAATTTACGTAATCAAAATACAGTTGTAAACAATGGCGATCTAATTGCTCATATTGTCTGCCCGGCGCGAACTTTCACCATTTCCACATTCTGCCGACTACGCAAGAAACTTCCGAAAAAGGCCCTTTAAATGCGCCTGATAAGTTCGTTAGACCGAAAAATCGGGTCAATGCTAGTTTCATTTATGAAGCGCGACTGGACGTCCGCAAATAATTTGTGCACATTGGCAGATTAGTGCGGGAACTGTGGAAGTAACGATTTTCACTTTCTTTCCAACGTATTGGATGTCTACGACTGGTCGGGTGTTCTCTTTTCCTGATTTGATTACACTAGCACTTTCTCCTTTTATGTTTGGGTCCGCGCTTATGTAATAGAAAGAAAAGTCGACTACCGAGTTCTTCAAAATTTAATCATTTCTTTAAATGTTTAATTCGACAGCAATCTGTGAAAGCGTTTATATGAGTAACAAAGATAGCATGTTGTTTAATATTTATACTGTACTACGGTAATTGTAGTGTTAAGTTGAGTGGGAGGATGGTTTTCATTGAAGGTTTCCAATCGATTTTATTATTAAAGCACGATATTTACGTTGGGTGTTTTCAATTCTTGTTTAGCACCTACCTAAACGGGAAATTCGAACTTATTACTTTCACATAACATATTTCATAATTATAGCAAAAATTTTCCCTTGTTTCATAATCACTTTCCAAGGTTCCCGAAGCTACACCTGAAATTCGATTAGAAAAATACCGGAACATCTTTACGCACGTACCGTAATCATTTTTTTTCACTACTAGCGTCTGATGACATGATTATTAACCTTTTTTCCACTTGTAAAGTAGGCTTTCTCGGCATTTGTTCAAAGTGGTTAATAATTTTTTATTATTAACTAGTAGTCAATAATGAGAACTGTCACGCTGTCACTTTTAGAAAACACAACCCGAAATTTCGCTCAATGAACGTTTAGACAAGTTCTCTAAAACGAATAATTGCCACCATTCGCAATTTCCAGAGAAATTACATACCTGAAATTATCATATTTTGAAAAAATTCGAACGAAATTACTCTTTGAACAATCTCAATGACAGAACAAAATACGGCCTGTTTGACTTGTACTTCCACGTACTTGATTGACATGTTAAATTAAGAAACAAACAATTCTGTCCAACCGTTAACTCTCTTATCAATATAATATGTTAATTTAGAGGATTTCAAGTGCTAGTAGTGAAAAAAATAGTATATATACCACGGTAGAGAAGTCTATTACTTCGCACCTTACACCCCTCGGCGCAAGCGCCTCGAGATGTAATCTTGGTGCTCAGGCAATAATAGTGGACTTCTCTACCTTGATATATAATGTACTATTTTTTCATTGCTATTATACAAACTAGTTAAACTACCAATACCGTCCACCTATTCTTTCGAAGTTACAATCAATCAATCACCCAGAAAACGCGGGTTCAAGTACAGATATAACTCATTACCTATTTAAATGTTATATCCTTATTAGTTATTAATATCGTTTATTTTATATGATTTTGGGACGTTAGCAACAAAACTTTGTGAGGTAGATGCAATTTAATTTACATAATGACTACTAGCCCCACGGTTCCGGTATTCATACAAATCCTGGTTATTTTGTGTCGTCATGTGTGTATAAGTTCACAAAAAAGGTCAACCTACAGCAGTACCTATTCCCAAAACTATGGGTCGCGACCCACGAGTGGGCCGCGAAACGCGAGCGAATATTGAATGGGTCCTGAAGGGCCCCACAGACTTATTTGTTCGTCCGATTTGCACGTCTCCTGAAGGGCCCCACAGACTTATTTGTTCGTCCGATTTGCACGACGTGCAAACGTGCAAATCGGGTGGTATGTCGATCAAGTACGACAGACTCCACACGCTACGGATCATCACACGATGAACCAAACTCAAATTAATAAAAGTTAAGTCAATAGTGAGCTTTTTCGTAGTAGCGGACACCGGAAGTGCCTAGAGACAATTGTATAGTCAAAACTTTCATGTAAAAAATGTTGTTAGTACTTATAGTATTTAATTGAGCTAGCTGGAGAGGTGGGTGGGTGGTTTAGTGACCGTGTGCCATTGCAATATTCACGAATTTTTTTAATGTATACATATGGGCTATGTATACATAAAAAAACGGAGCAAATGCGTGGAATGATGGCTATAATAGGCAACCACCTCTACACGAATTTGCTTTAAGTGATAATCTGCGTCTGCTATAGAAACAGTAGATTGATTATTAATTGTCAATTAAGGTTAGCGATTAATTAGTCTTAACTTTTATTATTAATAGCGCCAAACTGGGATTTTTTAGAACAAGAGCAAAGACGATGAAGTTGAAATATTAAAATGGTATCAGGGTGGTGACATAAAGAAATTATGTTACTTATGTCGTGTAGAAATTACGGAAACGGAAAAAAAACAAATTATGTGTGACGAAGAAATTCTCGAGAAATTTACGAGGAAAGGAGAGGAAGGAAACACGAGGTAAGCTGTGTGGATGATGAATTGATGCTGACGAAGTTGAAAATTTGGTCTATTTTCCCAAAGTTTAGATTCGTTATGTGGATGATCCTCGATACCAAAATTTGTGTCAATAAAATTTACCTTTGGAAAAACAGCTGACAATAATAGACTGCCATCTCTCGATACTGTTGTCTCAAGAAGTGGACCACTTTTAGATATAAAGATGTTAACCGTAGAACTAATAGATTCACAACTAAGGATTCGAACCACTGTATAAAGCATAAATATGCGTATCTGTATATGTATATACATTTGGTCCATAGATTAATTAATCTTCCACTTTCACATCAAAAGTACATCAAAGAATTGCGCACCATAATAAAAATTGATGTGTACAATGGATTTTCCGAAGATGTAAACTTAATTAGGAAAGTCAGATTAAGGAAACAGATTAAAAATGTAGCAACATTAAGGGATTGTACCAGTAAATTAGATAAGATATATGCTAAATTACCCAATTATCCTTCATACACTAGAGGCTTACCTAAAAACTATTCCAAATTAAATTTAAAATCTGTTACAACTTCAAATGGTAGTATAAGTAGGTACAAAAACTTTTAGACAACCCGAAAGACCCCGTAGAGTAACATTAGGATTCATTCCAAGATGTGCAATTTTGCTTCTACTTAATCGACTTCGTATCTCTTACGGTTTTCCAGATCCCAATGAGACACCCTGTACAAAAGAGAAAAAAAAAGGGTTGAAGTTTCGTAATTACTTAATCTCATTGAATCTCGATATTGTTATTATTATCGCAGGACGAATCGATGTGCGATTACGCACTTTCTCGTTAATGATATAACACTTCTTAAAATCCCTATGTTTGATCTTATAAAATTAAATTCATAATTTAATAAAATAACGTTGTATAAGTGCATCATTGTACTACTGACTAGATTTCAAATACCTTGCACAAGATCACAATATAGAAGAGTAGACGAATGCTTAATTTATGCAGGATGTCCAAATTAAGGTTTGCATCCTATGATAAATGTTTCCGGAAAATTAACAAAACCTGCTCGAGAACCTGCTGGAACAGGGCAATTTTCTATCGAAGAAGGACCAGTACCTCATTTTCACCCTCTTATAATATGATGTGGCCACCTTCATAACGTTTTCATTGGCAGATGTGTTACGTTATGGATCATTTGAAAGCGTATTCCATTCTCTAATCAGATTTATCTTTAATTTTAATTTACATCCACGACCGGTCATGCAATTTAAATTTTTTAAGAGGTAGCCACACCGCATAAAAGGATGTTAAGTATATGGTTATTTCAGCAACCACGTGTATGGTGAACAAAAGATGTCACAGTTTCGGGAAACGTTCAAACGCATTATTATATCAATGCCCAAGAAGTTAATGAATTTCATGCATTTTTGGTGACCACTTGTATTTTGACCAAATGATCGAGTCATTCCTGCCTACCAATCTGCCGCAATTAAATTTTGCAATTTTAAATACGCAATTTCACGAACGAAATTTTATGGCACCGCGATTTGTCGTTATCGATGGTTAACATTCATTTTTCTCTTTACCTTTGATTTTTTCAAGGGTTTTTAATTTTAGTTCTAGTTTTGGATTCAAATTTTAATTTCGAGTTTCAAAATCTCGTTTGAATCGTAATTACTAATGTAAAGAACCAATTGGGATACGTTTTACATACGAATTTGGTGTAATTTTGGCTTACATTTCCCGAAATTTGATCACAGGCTTAGATCCTCAACAAGGAAACAACTTCCGTAATCTTTACCGTAGCAATTCATATTTATTTGGATCACTTTCAATTAAATTGTTACCTTCAGTACGTATTCATTATCTTTGCGAACTCAGCGCCTTGGGGTTTTCTTTAATGGAAATCCGGGAACTGAGCTCACTTCTCTGGATGACATCTCCTTTTAAATGAAGGTTGCCTTTCTTATGTTTTACCTACTTGTATTTGGCCATGTTCGGAACATCAATTTATTTGTGGAGTATGTGTTAAAGTTCAGTAATCAATTCAATCGATCATTCTTGATTGGGGGTTAATTTGATATTTACAGATACTTCTTCACCTGAGTAACCAAAATATGACTCTAACATGAAATATCCATGGGTTCATATCAATCCCAAGAGATTAAATTTTATTTGTCCACCCCTGGGCCAGCGAACATAAAAAGCCGCCTTCAAAATATCTTTGATTTTTAGAAACCTCTAATAATATTTTAATAGACAATTTTACAGCAATTTTCGAAGCAATTCTGCATTAGGGGTATGGAGAGTCGTTTTAATTTTAAAAAGCAACATTATATAAATATTTCGACCAATAATTTAACATGAAACACATGTATCTGGCAAGATATAATTATATAATTACACTTAAGTATCTTAGATATTTTGAATGCTATACATATGTAGAAGTAAACATAGGGCTTTGCTATAGGGATTTCCGAGGGAATTTCCTATGTCTACTTTTACATGATAAAAAGTCTCCTGAAAGACGCCTAATTTTATGCAACCAAAATAACTTCTTGAAACAAATAAAGATCTGGCTGTGATATTAATTATTAATTTGAATATTGTTGCTTTAGTTTCACAGAAAATAAATCTTTTAAGCTCCTTTAACTGTTATCGCCACTATACCAATTGGAAATAACTCCTTTTTCTTTAGTTGAATACACCGCACACGAACCGAAATTAGAATAGGGAAGTCAAAGCGATACTTGATATTCAAATTATTTAATATGACAGGCAGATTCTCATTTGTTGTAGGTAGTTACTTTGGTTGCATCATAAAATTAGGCATGTTTCAGGAGCCTTTTTATCATGTGAAAGTAGACATAGGAAATTCCTGTAGGAAATCCCTATGTCTACTACTAATTTTATTGGAGACATGAACACGCTAAATAGTATTTTTCTATTTCGGTGTCACAATGATGATTTTGTACAACTGTTTTCGGCTTTATTGTAATACTCCTATCTTGCGGACACTCGTGGCTACGCTTCGCGTCACCACTCGTGCCACAAGATAGTCGTATTACAATAGGTCGCATTGTAACACTTGTCTTTCAATATACTATTTCCTATCACTTAACAGTGTTTTTCTCTTAACATAAAATTCAAATAAAATAAACCAAATCTGTGCTTATTTGAATTTGATCTATTTCTGGCGACCACAAAACAAATCAAAATCGTTATTTATACACCAAGATCGTTGGGAAAAAAACCAAGAGCATTATCTCAATGACCAAGATATGAATTTGATGCATTTTTGTTAACTATAAAATGTATTCTGTAAGATTAAAATAAATTGTCGTTAAAAGTGATTGTAATACTGAGGATCCTTCGATATTTCGTTGTATCGGTAATATCGTCGGTTGCATTTCGATCAGTTCTGGCATAGAGGAAATACAATTCTATGGTTCTGGTGAGCAAGATAGTCCAATGATTTTGAGAAATACGAACAGAAGAATTCTACAATGCGACAAGCACATAACATTCACTTTAATTTCCTGTGACTAGGTCGCCAATTTACACGCAACTTACACAGTAGACTTCGCAGTAGACAGGATACGAGTTAAAGAAAAACAATAAATAAGCTAATTACCTAATTAACGGATGAATGTTAACAATAATAATACACAGTCTAGCCTTATAATTGGGGAAAAAGGCAAAAAGGCACATTGACCCTAACGTTGCCCATGCACAGGAAATTCGGCAACCGATAGTAATTTCGCCACGTTCAAACAAGAAGTTTGCCATAATTGAAGTAAACTTTTTTAATGGTTTAGTGGTGTTCTGACCACACGAGATTAGGTGACGAGGCCTTTTGTAGAAGATTAACGGACACAAATCTTTGCAAAGCACGTTTACTTTAGATATTGATAAATGCTTGGTAAATTGTAATAACGATAGGATTAGTTGTGCTTTTGCGGTGACACTGGTAAGTTTGTTTGGAATACTTTAAGACAATTTTACCGTAGGCAAGTTATAGTCACTCTGTCTACCTTTTTTATTATATAAATATATTAATCAAATTTAACGGCGGCGATAGTGATAAGGCTTATCTCTTGAAATGGTGCGGGCGATAGTAGTCACGTTACGGATTGCAAACTACCACGTATTTTTTAGCTAATTAAGTAAATTGGACGTAAATAATGATATAAAACTAAACTTTCATGGTTTGGGCGTTGTTTCACGAATCCGATATTTTTAGTTCGTAAATCAGCATTGAATGCTGAAGTGCTGTGATAATTTACGGGAAAAAGTTGGTATAGGTTTTGTGGATATTGTGTGGACACTTACATAAGATGTAGGTGTATTAAACGTCAGGTACATAATGTGATGTGTGCACAAATATAATGATAATTAATACCTAAACTGAAAAACGTAAAGATCGAATTAAGGGACCTAAATTCCCATACAACAGAATACCTGCTTACCATAATTAGTTTCCAATTTACAATAACCACCTTCGTACAACCAGGTTTATTCAAAAACTTTCTTATGAAAAAATGTGTCTCCATCTGTCTTACCTCACTTTTTTTTGGCTACATAAAAATAGGTATCTAACATAGACACAGTTTTTACCTTTTTTGTATCGATATCCCAAAAAGTCAAATTTTTCTTTTTCACCCTGTATCTCATGGTTTACTATTCAATTTGACTTGTAAAAACGTTGTTTTTAAATTTGGTCCAGTTTTGGGTGTAATCGAGGGTGTAATGGAAAAGGGTTTCGCTCGCAGTTTTGGTACATTGGGGTATATTAATCGGTCGGAGGTCTCGTACTGTTGTGAAGTTGGCCGTAATTTTTGCGGAATCGGATTTTCCGAAAACGGTTTTGGTACAATGAGTTACATTGAAATCAGAACTAGGTAGCTATACATTAATTCATTTAGGGACCCCCCCTTCACGAGAAGAAGAAATTTCGGTTTCGCAAAGATATGACACAGAAAAGATAAGCCGGAATTTTATTACAGAGAACTCATCCGGCAGTTTGGACCAGAAATTTGTTAAAGAAATCCATTTTTTTGTGTGGGGCGTGACGAAAAATATTTATTAACTGTCCTTGTCTTCCAATGACAGCTTTATAGACGAAGAGACAGTGACCAATCATTTCAAAAGTCATGAAAATTTACAAAGATAAATACTCAACTGAACTACTGAGATTTTGAATCGTTTCAACAGCAACACCCCAAACCGTTAAGACCGTTTGTTTATACGTGCGGGTTCTCTTTTTAATCTGCAGGTTGCCATATAGCTGTCTCACTTGCTCAGTGCATTCAGTAGGTTAGATTGACTTTGTGAAATTTCATCACTTTCCCCCTAAAATTGGTCACTGACTCAGACTCTTAGTGTATTAGATTTCCATTTAAATTGATGGCGAACCCAATTCCATTCGAAGAAATTGACTTGTTGACTTAGCGTTTAGACTCGCAATTTAGCAAACGTGAATGACGTACATTTTTACTTCGGACTCTACCCACAACAAAAAAGTTCCCATGGTCCCAACGTCAAAGGAGCCGCTTTATTCGAAATTTTACCACCATCCAACAACATTTTCCCAAAGTCAATTAAGTGCCATAATACGTACTTTCATGCGTCATTCCATTGAAATTAAAAGAAAAACAAATTTCCACATCAAATGGAATTCGCCACAGAAAGTGGAGGAGCATTAATTAACTTGTGGGATTTTCACAAATGTACATAATACTTATAACTAAAATATTTGCTCATAAGGGAATACAAAATTTTGTCGATGTAACTTCTGTATCTGAATTTCAAAAAGAGTCTTCAATCAACGCCCCGAGATTAATTTTAATAATAATAATAATAATATAATAATATTTATCCCATTTATGATGAATACAATTTTTGTGGTTGTACCGATTGGAATAATAATAATAACCATCTTTTCCAGTACATGGTTATAAATAAAACAAGTCCATTAGTATTACAGCTTACTCGTTCTTCCTTGTTGCATTACTTTGAGAAGGTAGCGGCTACTGCAGCGCGCGCTCTCGATGGTTCTGTGGTACTGATGATAAGTTTTATATAGGCACATATAGGTAATAAGTGTACAAATACTTCTAAAACTGAAACTAATGTAAAACCTGCACTTATAATAATATCATTATACACGTTTGCTCGGTAATGAACGCATTTATGAAGGTATAGAAGTTAAAATCGCTCTATCTGTAACTTCGCTGAGCCAGTTTTTCAGGCGGTAACTAAAAACTTTGAGAGTGTTACTCTTTTTGATCTCTTCAGGTAATTGATTAAAACATTTTGGACCTAAATATAAAAAAGATTGTGAAAATAAGGATTTATTTACTTTTGGTCTCATGTAGAAATTACTAGCTCTACTTCTTGTTCTGTGGAACATGTTGCTAGTGCCCGTATTGCCACTTCTTTTATAAAACAATTTTAACACTTTGAAAATGAACAGATTTTTTAATGGCAATATTTTTAGTTTCTTGAAGAGAGGCCTCGTGTGCTCTCTACTATTCTTAAATAAGATTATTCTAATGAAATATTTTTGGGTCACTATTAATTTGTTCAGAAGTATGGCATTAGCTCCTCCCCAAAATTCCAGTCCGTATTGTAATCTGGAGTGTATCAAAGCAAAGTAATGAGTCCTTAACATCTCTTGGTTGCATATATTTCTAATAAAGTAGAAGGTTCTTATCTTTTTCCTGAGCTCCGCATGAAGCATGCTTATATGACTTCTCCAGTTAATTTTATTATCAATGCAGATGCCCAGGTATCTAATGCTGCTTGTTTGTTCTATGATTTCGCAGTTGCAGGTTGTTACATTTGTACAGTTGTGGTGGTACCTTAGGGGAGTGTCAAAATGATGGCCTATTAAGTCAAGATTTCGAAAAACACAAATAAACGTCACGTATAAAATTATGAACAGAACAGCTAAATTTGATCAAGAGCACTAAAAAGAAAAATAGAAGTAAATAACAAAAAACTGCTCGATATAGGGGTGCCGTAACTCATGAATATTTAGAAATTGCGATAACAAATTGTCTACCCATTTTATGAAACTTCAGAGGGAAAGCAAGTGTTTAGAGAACATTTGAAATATTTATTGAGAAGAGAAATAGGGTACCGTGACATACCACTGATCATTAACAATCAAATTTGTTTTCAAATTGTTCATACCATTTTATTATTAATAAAATTTGCTTGTGAAAATACTGAAAATGGCATATTACAATTTTGGGTTGTTAAATAATTTATGTTTTCCCAGGCATATTTTTGAAAGGCTGCCATATAATTATTTGTTTCGCAAATATTTTCTCTCTAGGTTAATTCCGAGGTCAATTCTAACATTTGACAGAAAAAAAACTAAACTAATAAAAACTAAAAGTGGGCGACCTAGATTTCGGTTATAATGGATAAATTGATATCGAAATGGGTGTTTATTATTTATTGTGATATTAATCTCTTTAGGGAATACGGTCTCTCATTAGTGATTCGACTATGGGATCTATATGATTGGTATTTGGTAACTTACATCCAGGCTTACATCTATATGAACAGTCTCCTAGGCAGTGTTATTTCTTATTCTATTCTGGATTTGAGTACTTTCAGGGCGTGCGATTGTTTATTTCTGGGCGCTCAACAGGCTTTCACCCAATTACCGAGTTTTGACATACTTCAGTTCCCCAAAGCAGAATTTTTTTGAATGTTTCGGCAATATTGTCCTCAAACTTTCGCCAAGTACTAGGATATGTGTGCCACGTGATAGCTTATATATGGTAACGACAGAATGATGCCTCCCAAAATTGAGTTTTAAATTTTTTTAGAATTACTTTCTTAGAGCAAAAGGAACGTGACACGCTCTTCGAAGGTTGCCATGTCGTCAATGCACAGCAAAAGTATTACGAACTGCGGGCCCTGATCGGCCGGCGGGGAGCATATTTGTAAACGGCAGACGCGCGAACCCAGTTTAATTATGATTGAATGTGTGCCGTAATGGCCTCTAATGGTGGATTGCCGGCTTGCAACCGGTCGGCTCGGGTTCGATTCTTTACATGAATCGTTTTTTTTTCACAAAAATGCGTACCTACTTATCCTTATTCAGAGAACGTGGACATTAAAATTAAGTTATTTGTAAGTTTAAGATTGACTTTTATAATTTTTTTGGAAAGCAAAGTAGTACAAAAATGCTGCGGATTGGTCCGAAGGGATAACGTGTCTCTATTTATGAATTTTGTTTCTGCGACAATGTCGCACTACTGCTATATACTTCGCATAAAATAAACCCGAAGTTCTATCTCGGAACTTGTTGTGGTACTAAAATTTATAAAACTTCCACATAGACTATTAAGAGAGTGTAAATTATGGTTAATTGACGCTCAGTTTTTCTCAGATAAATCAGCATCTTGACTCCCATCTTGAAATCCATCGATGGTCATAGTCGTTGCTTACAAAATCAAAATATAAAGATATTTCCAAGATTTTTATTGTTTCCTACTTTTAGCTATTTTTAAAAACATCCCCGGAAGGTTTGACGCCGCCCTCAATGAAATACCGCCCGGCCACCCCTAGGCTACGCCACTGCTCCTAGGTAAGAACGATGGTCACAGTGGTTAAAGGTAACCGAATGTTACTTTAGTCAATTTTTCGTGTTTTAGTTAAACGTATTTGATAGACAATTTCCTATGGGAATACTTTTGTTGCCATTGCAAGTCAGATAAGTAAGTAACTGAAGCATAAAAGACCGGCTTTTGATATGGAATCATTCACAGTACTGTCATGTTATCAACATTTAATGAATTTAAAAACACTAAAAATTCCAGCCCCTACGGGTCTGTGACATCCTACGTCACCTTTCAGCATTAGTCTGACGACCGCATGTAGAAATGCTAAATATACACGGTGTTTCTTAATAACATTTAAGGGGGCGATTTTTGGGCCCATTTTAAGAAAAAACCCTGTATAAAATTTGAAAAATAATCATTTTTTTATTATCATTTTCAGACCACTAAGTAGTTTTATGACATAATTACATAATTTTTATTTTAAGAGAAAGCAGTGGCGTACCAGTTTTTCCTTCAAAAATCACTACTCTGAGGCCAGTACGGCCGCCACTGAAATAAAAAAATATTTTATTGTCACTCTTTCGTGCATAAACCAAATTTCATAAAAATATTTAAAGTGGTGTGAAAATGACGATATAAAACTGATTATTTTCTTCAAACTAACATTCTGTATTTCAAAAGTTAAGACATTTTGGACGTACGTTCATAGGTCATTAAGAAACACTCTGTATAAAATCAAATATTCTGCATCGACCGGGATTCGAACCCGGACCGCCCGCTTGGCAGCTGCTACGACAATTAAATATTAGACGAACGATGAAGACGATGGACGTTCTGCGTGTGGAATGATCGACTAAAACAAATACATAATCAGATTCCTGTAAAACAATTGTATTTCTGAATTTCAAATAATTATAATTATCTATCGTGGCGAGGAATAACTTTTCGCTATGCATTTCTATTTTAATACATACTCCAGACTCGATTAAATTTGGACAGTTACAAGTAGGCAGTAGCATTATTTTATCTAAAAATATGAGATTCTTGTATAGTGATTTATTTCTGACTGCATCGTCCCAATATTTTGTTTGCAATTCATTCACCCGAACACTCCAATTCCTGCGGAGGAGGGCGTTTATTTATATGTTACGTTAGCTATTGTTGATCAATTGACTCTCCCGATTGTGTTTTAATTATCCTCTGGAAACTTCCATTCGCATTTTGGAGATCTATTTCGGAACTTCAGCGTCGTATAAAATTCCTTGCGTGTTTCTTGCTTTTATTTATTCACAAATGATTACTGTATGGGCATGAAGGCATAGAGAGCGCAAGGTTTGAAATAGGGAGCCACCAAATTCATTCGGATACGCCTGGCACGTTATTCCTGAGTATAAAGTAGTAGGTATCTTATCATTTTTTGACGGCCTATCCGACATACTTATATCTTATCTTAAAGAAAATACACATACAGAATTTTGCACTTCAGGATGAGTAATAGATATCTCTTGTAAGACATATCAGATGACACACCTGTAACCATTATTTCACATTTGCCCCAGCGATTTAGCACCTACCTCCAATCTGAGGATTTTTGTAAATTCAGATCAAAATATTTACTTGGTTTGTCGTTATCTATCATTTTTTTCGGTATATTGAAACGCGGGGAACTACTTAGCACGCTTCAATTAGCTTATATAACAAACGGAAAGTTTCTAGAAAAATCACGGACTTTCTCGAACTAATATTTTACCGACTTCATGGCGCCCCGATGTCTGGGATACTAGCTACAATATCTACTGGCATTCGTGTTTTTGGTTCACCTCTTGGTGCAGATATTGTAATCTGTGGTGCTAGTAATTAACCTCCTGTTTTGATAATACTTCGACCGAAGTATTTTTGTCAACAGTTGTTGGAAGACAGAAGGTGGTTTTCCAATCTCCGTTTGTTCCATTCATTGGTAGAGCAAACAACTGAAGTTTTTGTTCATGTTAGTGGGCATTTTTTTCGACAGAATCGCTATAAGTAATCACGTAATCATCTAAGTCAAGTTTTACACAATCGAGATTCCTCCAAAGCTATGAAATGTCATCGAAAGTGATCTCTACTGTGATTTATCCAAATTAAACTATTTCATTAGCAAACGGAGTAAAGAGACTCTGTGGATCAAAGTGGCCTCATGGCAATTGGACGTTTGAAATTATTGTTTCCAATACCTAAATGTTAGTTCTCATTAATAGAAGAAACGGCACGAATCAAAGTCAAATTACAAGTTTAATTACAAACGCTATCCTTTTTAACCCGATGGTCAGTTAAGGGTAAATTATGGCACTACGCCACGTTCTATTGAGTTCTTTTTTTGACTTTTTTAGGCTCATCGTGACGCACACATCACTCCAACTGGATTAGCCGATTTTCGATGTAAGTAAGACTATTAAACTATTCAAAATTAGGTAATAGCTAATAGGGGGAAACAAAGTCTAAAATTTTCTTTTTCCTACTAAACCGCTGAACGGATTGGAATCAAATTTGGTACACTTATTCTAGACATAAAAGGAAGAGCAGAATCGGGCATGTGCAGGTGTGCGGGCGGTATATGTGCTAGCCACAGCATAATACAGAATGAAATTTACGTCTTTACCAAAGATTTGCGTATGCTCTTTCCGATTTTGTAAAATATTTTCGAATTTTGTGAACTTCAAGAAGGTTTAGCAAAGTTTCACGAATTTCTGGCCTTTCTGGTTGTTTCTCCAAGAGTTTCAAGTTGCAAATTTCCTTCTGATGTCAGTATGCTTTGTGCGGCTGTGGAAAACAGAACTCTTCATTGGATTAGTGACGCTTTGAATATCCACTTTCAGCACAGGAGTACATTTGCAGTCCAATCCATCAAGAATCCTTGTGATCCAGATAGCTTCCCCTACAGCCAAACTTGCCACAATGGTCTATGAGTTATAGACGTAGATACGCGTTTCTACAATTTGCTTGACCAAGCAATAGGACCACCAACGTACTTGAACAAGATTCCGGTCTTTGATCTCCTTGTTTCTTGGCCCCCGCCGTAGTCCGCATCACAGAATGCTTCAAAATCTTCACCAACATGCTTGTGCAAATTTCTTAGTTCTCGGTTCCTTTTATGTACTTCAGGAGACGTTTCACCATTACCCATTCCTTTACGCTAGAAAAATCCATCTTCATTCCTTAGTGTCTTGAATTCTGAAGTTGATCCTGGTGTCACCAAGCTCCATCTGGTTCTACTGCTAGTAGAGGTTCCGCTGCTTGTTCTGTTGATACTACTCGTTCTGGTGCTGGTGTGGGATTCTGATTTCCTTCTTTTGATTTACTGAGGTCACACTCATACACTTTACTGCTACCTTGAAGATCACTTCAGATTCCTTCGTGTCAAATTTCTTCCTCTTCTTCTTTGGCTTTAATACTTCAAGATGGCTGATCGCAGGTTCTCCTTGTTCCACGGTTGGTATGGCGAAATTCCCTGTTCTGGAGACGGTTTTGTTCGGTTAATCATCCACGCAGCTGTCATCACAGCCTCAGTCCAAAATACCTGTGTGAGTCCAGAAACTTGCAACATAGTCTTGGTAGCTTCTACCAACGTCCAGTTTTCTGGATCGGCACTGTCATTTTGTTGTGGCGTATATGGCATAGATGTTGGGTGACACACACCGTGCTCTTCTGTGATCTTTTGAACGTCCTCATTCACAAATTCAGTGCCATTATCAGTCAAAAGCTCCTTCACTACGTGTCCAAGAGTCGTTACTTCCGGAAGAAGCTGTTTTAATTTGTCCTTGATTTCTGACTTTTCCTTTAGTATGAACGCTGAACGATACTTAGTGAACTCGTCCCTCAAACGACAAAGAAGCGACTTCGTTGTGGAGATTTTTCTGGCATAGGCCCACACACATCAGCGTTTATCCTGTCACCCGATTTATTCTGATGAGCTAATTTCTCATGTCAAACTTGTAAGTCGTGTTCAGCAACATAGTGTGATAGTCTGAATATCCCATTTAATCATTTGGATTGAGCAAACAAAACCTTGTCTTTGTAAGTGTAGTAATTTATTTATCCGGAACAAACCACACAAGTCACAACCTCAAGATAACCCTTTTTAGCCTTACCATTGACAATCATGCTCTTGCCAAGTACCTTAATTGATTGGTGATTTCCGATTTGAACGTAGTTTTTTGGGAAAAACACCGCAAAAGTAGAAGACCAATTACGGTTCCTGGTCATGTGCTCCGTTGCGCCGGTATCCGCGGATTTGACGATATCCGGTTGTCTAACAAACGCGGACCCATCCTGACTCTTTGTAGACTTGGACTTCTTACAGTCCCGCTTATAATGGCCTAACTCGTATCATTTTGGGACTTCTTTGACTTGTCGCCACTCCCACTGCTCTAACCGTGACCATTCTCCTGCTTAGGTTTGTTGGACTTATTTTTACTGGAAAAATAGGCAGCATCCTCAGTAGAACTGAGAAGTTTCTGTCATTCAGGCGTTGCTCACCAACATATAACCAAAGAGTATTCATAATACTCTTTGATATAACCTCTCCCTAAGATTATCCAACAGTCCAATTTTCCTTCCTTTTCCTTATCACACAAAACGCTAACCTTGGGCGTTGTAATCAGTTCAGTAGATTGAATTGCCTTCCACTATGCCCATAGAGCCATTTACATTCAGCTGAATTTTGACATGCTATTTCCAATTAACCCAATTGGAATCTCAATTCAATTTATCTATCAAACTTCCATGACAAATAACCCAGACGATACTGTGGAAGCGCAGAGGGACTACATCTCGGGCCACATCAATTTGTTTTTTTTTTGCGAATTTCGTGTTGTAAATTTCGCCTTGCAACGCGAAATTTCAACTTACTAAAGGTACACGATGAACCAAAAATTGCCATTTTTTAAAATAAATGTTTAAGGGTTAGTGCTATTGAATATGAGCCGGATTAAAAGTTGCGTATCCGAATGCGCTCAGTTTTATTTAGGTTCCAGCGGCGCACAAACGATCTACTGTACGGTGATTATCTTATTTGCGGAGCACTCCTTATGAAATTCCCCTGGTAGGGTCAAAACTTTATATGCGAATATGATGGGAACGTAGTATCGGAAGTCGGTACTCACAAATGAAAGGTCCGACCGGGCCGGATTATTAGCAACGGAAATATGAGATATTTATTTATTTATTTGCCCTTGTTTTTGAGTGGGCGGGGTTTCAGCCAAGGCTGTTCTATCAACCCAGCCCACTATACATTTACAAATATCCATGCTCGAACCCGGATTCGAACCAGGGACCCTTAGCACCACAGTCCACCTTCAACTGAACTGAGCCACATGGGCCGGCATGATATATTTTGGAGAATGAAGGTACTCACAAAGTGAAGATTACAGTTTTTGATCTAGATCTAGGTGGTGTAATGAAGCTAACCTGTTTTTACTATTAGTCGAGGCGTTAGAGACCCAAAGGCAGGTCAATAAGGGAAACATTTTTAATAAGCTAATTTTTTTAAACCTTTTATTTGGATGTAAATAATATGTGGTAGCAAAATAATCCTCCAACTACGACCGGAACATTTGTTTAAACAAAGAGAAAGGTAACTTATGGTTTTTTTCGGTTTTTGGTTTGGGGATGGGGGTGGATTTAGTTCGTGTCAGTATCCGGAATGGTGTGGACATCAACATAAAAGAATGGCATTATTCTCATTCAGTTATAATTAATTGAAAAACACGAAAAACGTCGGAAAAGTAGTTTGAAATTTGAATTTTGTGTATAGATTGCGAACTATATTGTATAGGTACTTGCGCTTCCCAATATAGTTCCCTCGGTTTGGATAGGACCGAAAAGAGACCCGTTTCGTGACAAAAACCGAAAATAGGAGAGGGGAGAGCAGGCCAGCTGTCATCCGCGTTGCCACCTCGAGGGATTTTTTGATAGGGGGGTTGGCATATTTCAGGAACAATATCTCAGAAGCTATCATCCTGAGAAAGAAAAATGTGGGATTACTTTTTGTAGACCATGTAACAAGCACCAAAAAGTACTGAACTATTCTTATCGCTCGACTCGTTTTTGTCGAGATAATTCAAAAAAATCATAAAAATTCATCTTTCCACTTGTCTAAACAAATGTTTCGGTCAGAATTGGAGGATTATTTTTTTGACACGTATTATTTACAGTCTGGAAAAGAGATTAAAACATCAATTGGTTTATTAAAAAATTTTTTCTTACCAAAACCTCTGACGCCTGGACTACATGCAGTCCAGTGAAATTAGCTCCAAAAGTAGTCTAAATTGGATGTTGTCACTTGACTCCACGAGACCGAGTGTATCCAATGTAAAAAAATCCGCTGAATCCGAAAATCATAGTCCCCCTGGCCGGAAACTCCCGGAACATATTGTTATAAACAAAAAATGAAGAAAAAATGGGAAAATGTCGTTTTTTTCGCATTTGACTGCAATGATGTCGTGAATTACCTATTCCTCTAAGGGAAAAGTGAAGAGAAATGAATTTGTTTGGAATCGAATTTTTTATAAGATAACAGTTGGTATTGAACGTTTATTTTTAAACGTGATTGTGTTTTACGGAAAAATAGAAAAAAGGAATGCCGAAAATTAACAATCTGTTTTTACTAAGTAAAATTCATCCGATCTTTTTGAAAATCCGTATGTCACTTCTTTTGATGACAAACCCGATCACCGTAGGTATCATAGTCATTGAT
The DNA here is from genome assembly GCF_008802855.1 of Photinus pyralis. Lineage (NCBI taxonomy): Eukaryota > Metazoa > Arthropoda > Insecta > Coleoptera > Lampyridae > Photinus > Photinus pyralis. Next base: position 27,741,911 of record NW_022170738.1, on the reverse strand, counting down.
TAATTAAATAAACAAATTAATAAAACGATGCCTTGTCTTGCAAACTGGGTGACTGCCAGACCGTTCTCAATTTTTCTATAGATAGTGGAACCCTAATACAACCATTTCCAAGTATTGTCCCCACGATTCTTGCAAATCGGCGGACTGTGGAATTTTTTTTTCAAAATTCGAAGAATTTTCCTTGTTAACAAATGGAATAATTTCCAAAATACAACAAGAAATGTAAATCGATAATAGGCAAATCGAAAGCTCCCGGAAAAACCTACATTAAAAAAATACGTCCAAATCTGATTAAAAGTTGACGAGAAATCAGCTTTTGACGTTGGGATTGTTCGAGACAACCAAAAATGATTTTGCAAATCGGGTCGCATCGAACGATTCTTTAAAGTGTGAACTTTTTTATGTTTCTATTTGATCAAAATTTATGTAATGTATGATTTCAGAGTGCCAAGGGCCTATTACCTATATAGTTACCTTCGAGGTTACGTTTCTTGTTATATTTCGGGAGTTATTCCATTTATTAGTTAACTAAAAAATCCCACAGTCCGTCGATTTGCAAGAATCATCGGGACAATTTTTGAAAATGGTTGTCTTAGGGTTCCACTATCTGTAAAAAAATTCAGAACGCTCTGGGAGTCTTCCAGTTTGAAGGACCAAGTATCGTTTTATAAATTTGTTTATTTAATTATGCAATATCTATAAAACCTAGGTTAATCGGGTTTGTCATATTGTTTTGTTATCAAAAGAAGTGACCAAATACTGATTTTCAAAATGATCGGATAAATTTTACTTAGTAACAATGGATTGTTAATTTTCGGGGGTACTTTTTTATATTTTTCCATAAAAAACAATTACATATGAAAATCAACGGTCCATCTGTATATCTTATACAAAATTCAATTCTAATCAAATTCATTTCTATTCATTTTTTCCCTCAAAGCAATACTTAACGAGATAATTGAAGTCAAATGCGAAAAGAAACGACATTTTGCCGTTTTTTTTTAATAACAATATGTTCCGGGAGTTTCCGGGCAGATGACTATGATTTTCGGATTCAGCGGATTTTTTTACATTGAGTACACTTGTTTTCATCCAGCTCAAACCGTAATTTGACTGGACTAATGTATTTTGAACTTCAATTTACAAATAACATTACATCAAAAAATTCCCCTCCTGAAAATCGTATGCGATTCTTCATATCTTGTTATTTTTTCAAAAACGAAAGATGCGCCAAACTAGTTTCTAGCAAACGATAAGTTTAGTTTTCGAGGACGCCAAGTTGGGGATTGGCGCACAATCGGCGCTATATTTTTACGGTTTGGCAGAGTAGGGTGGCTATTAAAGGTATCAACTTAATACATGAAGAGTGAATTAATGTGTACAAAAACTAGGCCTTAACCCCATGTACAATTCAACTAACATTATAATGACCAATGGTTCTTTTTGAATTTCATTTTGCACTCATTAAGAAACTTCTCTTCTTTATGCTTAAAAGCTTCTTTTTTGCATTGTTATCAAATTACTGGACTTTTTTTTTACGAAAAATCGTATGGAAAGTGGTACTTTTTTTACGATTTTTACTATGCGTTTCCATGACGTTTCGCCCTGTTTATGATCAATAGCTCAATTTTTCAGTGACAGGAAATCGCGAATGTCAATGATATTATGCAATTATGGGTTTATTAAAGATCACTATGCAAAAAAGTTTCGTGTACAACACGTGTTGAAAGTGCCTTTTTTTCATGAATTTCAAAACTAATTGTACAAATAACTATTATTAGGGCGAAGCCCGAGTTAATCAAGCAAATTCATGAAAAAAAGACGCTTTCAAAATGTGTTGTACACGAAATTTTTTGGTATAGTGATCCTTAATAACCACGTTAATAACACATAATTGAATATATCATTGACATTCGCGATTTACTATCACGATTGAATAAGCACTTTAAAAAAGTATAACTGCATAGGAAACCTGAAATTGGTGTAAGGTGTGTTGCATACACTGCAAAGTGGTTAATTACCACAAATATTGAAGGATATTTGGCCTCGGGGGGTAAATAATTACTATTTTAAACAGGGAAACCAGTTATACTTAGGGGCCCTTTGTTTTCCTTGTTTATCAGAGTTGAACAGTGTTGTCATATTTACCAGATCCTTATATGGAGCTAGGTAAAGTTTGATTGTTTATTATGTAAAGATAATGGTCCTTAGAACAGTTCTTGTTGTTTTCTTATTAGATTAAACTACATTTTTTACTTTATTTATTGTTCCTTATGATCTTACATTTCAGATTGATCCTCCCTTACATAATATTGTTATTGTCATTGAATAAAAGCTTATTCAATATTTTAATCTAGTTTATTCAAACTCAAAGCGCTTGCCAAAAATCTGGCAACGTTGGAATTTTAAAGAAGTAAAGAAATCTGCAAAGTCTGTAACTAGCTTTAAATTTGTGGTTCACTTTCCCCCACAACAGAGGGACGACAGAATCCTGGGCAGATTTTCTTATTTCATTAGTTAACACGGGCGTTATACTTCTTTAAGGTGCTTATTCAATGCTATCACTCAAACCTTGATGCTGCTGTTTATAGGTAGGACTAAACGCCATGGAAACGCATAGCATAAATCGTGAAAAAAATAACACTTCATACGATTTTTCGTTAAAAAAAGTTCGGTGATTTGATAATGCAAAAAATTACTATTATGAAATCAGACCTTGTGCTTCTGGCTGTCTGTCCGTCCAGGAATATTACTATTAAAACTTGTACCAGAGGGATCTGTAGGTATACCCTCGTGTATACCTATGTGTATAAATTTCAAGATCTTACGTTCCGTTCGAGAGACGAGAGCTATTGTACGCACAGACCGACGCGACGGGCGGATAGAATGCAAAAATGTGCAACAGTCAATAAAATATGATTTTTTAGTAGGTATAGATATGTTACACTTAATAGTCTGAAATGTCATTGTGTTAAAAATGAATGACGTCTTTTTCTGTATGGGTTTTCCGGAAACTAATTTGCTAAGCATGACATCGTAACCTAGACTCTCAGGCCTAGCTGTATATAGTATCAATCCATAGGGATATTATGATTGCTGATCCTATGGTAACAAATAAAATTAGCAAATTTCGTGGTGTAAAGAAGTTCGACACCTTTTAAAATCTTACAATTATTACAATTCAAAAGTTTCATCTGTAAAAATTCTCAGTAACCCTCTACCAATTTTCAGAAATACTTACGCAGTTCGCTGCACATCAATACTTCAGGGAATGTCTCTCGCCTGAATTCTTTCATACTATCCCCATTTCTTTTAACCACATTTTTCGCCCATTCCTTTTCCACACGAAAAAATAGACACGAAACTATAACAGGAATGAATATAATAAAACTATGACTCAAATCGTTTTTCTATCCATTATTTATTGGTCCACATAGGCGCCCTTTATTTTTTCCGCTTATACGAAAACACGAATAAAGCTGAATTCGTCATTATTGTTGTTAATGCTTTTACTAATAAAACGTAAAAAGTGTAGATCACGGCATGATATTATATCAAATGCTTAATAAATAAAGAAAGTAAATAAGTGGAGGTCGCGACCACTAGTAAGGGGTAGGAACGCTGTTCCCGTTTCGTACATGCCCTTTTTATTGCCCATGCCACGCTAAATAATTTAGGAAACGCATAGGCCCAACACGCACAAATCGCACGCCATCCATAATCAAAATTCTCCCGGAAAAAAGTGAACTATTTCATATATTTACACAACTTCCCCTATTAGTATTTTAAACGCTTAGATTAGACAAACTGTTATTGTTGTAAGTGTCGTTTTATGCCAATTAAATGTCGCACCCGATTGTGATGTAATGATTAATGTACAGTTTTTATTGCTATGCAAAGTAGAAACTTTCATAAATCTTTGCTAAATAAATGGATGCGTTACAAATATTCCCATTTAACTTTCTATTTTATTGATCTTGTCACTCAGTGCACGACAAAGATAAATTATATTTGGTAATGTGTACCACCGTAATGGTATTATTAAATACCCAATTTAGGAAAAGCTTTTATTCGTGCTTGTGAATTATTGATTAACTTGCACACACTCGGCGAGACGAAACCGTAATTTCGATCAGTTTTTCCAGTTACGTCTTTGTATTTACTTTCTATTAACTAATGCTCACTAATTACATGTGCTTTACGTTATTAAATTGATGGACATTTTCAAATATGCTCCACTATCACTGGCAGAGTGAGTACGTCGAGACGTTACGTGTTTGTGAAGTGCGCGCCGGCGATCGAAGGTGAGTTTCAAAATGTAAACAATCGAAATTTGGATTTTTATTATTTTATAATCGTCATAAATTTGCCGTTTCGCAAACATTCGCAGTTAGTTTTTATATAATGAATTTTAGATTCGCTTTCCAAATATCAAAAACATCCCTTGTTAATTGTTGCGTGTGATTGTGTTTTTAAGTAGGTATGTAGATCAAAATCCGGAACAACCCTCGACATTTTCATTTGTGTGAGGTGATTCAATCAAAACATTTTTTGGTGATTTAATTGACCGTAAAACAATAGAATATCTACGTCATCGTCATTATTGTGGATATTTCCATTATTTAAGGAATCTATTTCTTTGGAATATTTGAGGAAAATCCAATGCTTTCTCTGAAAATTAAAAATGTTCTTAGAGTTACCTCCTAGTTTCTAGTTTCTGTGGACGATTTGTTAAATACTAGGCGAAAATGGTGTTACCTAAATTTAAATTATTTGGTTTTGCAATCCATTTATTGACCACAAGCACAAAACTAACGCGTTGGCAAATATTCTTTCAGTATTAGTCGCGTGGACTGTAATTTCATGTCACTTTCTGAACAATTTCACCAACACTGTTGATGCAACCTCGTGCAGGGAAGGAAAACGATCTCATTGATATATGATTGACACTAATATTTATGTTATTGAACATAACACTAAAATCGTGCCAGTAGACATTTACCCAATCCCCTTGCTTGACTTCCAGTTTTCAATTTTTTTTATTGATTTCCCGAAATCGCTGTACGGGAAACATTGGAAGATTCGGTTTGCTAAATATTGGTTTATGATTCGTCATAAAAAAATGTACGTTCAATAAATGTTCAGTTTTTTCCCCATTATATATGTTAATTACCTACGCACGATAAAAATTGGGTAAACATAACAAATGCTAAAAGCGTTCAAATTACTAATTAATATTTAACAATTACATGGGCGTGTTTTTGGGGCAATTAGGCTCTGCGAATGCATTTAATGGAAACAAGTTCACTGTATTGACTTAGTCCGCTTTGTTCTTTTCGCGGTTGTAAAAACGTTACGCTCAGTATTGATATTGTGTGCAATTTATGGTAAGATAAAATGTTTCACATTTTCGTTTCTTCATTTCATAATAAGTATGACATATATCAGGAAATAATTTTATAATAAGGAAATATGAACGTGCGAATTAAATATTAAGATAATTAAAAGGTTCCTTTCCAATTTCTTCTTGCGGGTCAAGTCTTCCCCATACATAATCTTCACCGTCCAGTATTTCGATCCCAGGGATAGAATCTACCGGTAGCTGTTATTCATACCTTATATTACTTGATAATAACCATGCAATTTGCAGAGAATTTTGCACGATATTTAAATGGCAAGGTGTTCCACGTTTTATTTTTTATTTTTCGTAATTTTTGTATTTTATAATATTCTTAAACATTTTAGTCAAATAATAATTGCTAAACATATTTATACTGAATATTATTAATTATTTCATTTTGCATTCAAAAATAATATAATATAATTTATGGCGTCATGAATATTCTAACATACAGAGCTTTAGTTTTATTAAAACGAACCACCGCACCGATTGAAATTTGTAATTATGATTAAAAAATCAAAAATTGCAAAATCCATTTAAATACTGGCGTGGGGAAATTTCACGTTCAATAGACATGTTACGCATACATCCAGAACTAATAAATATTATATATATACCTACCCGGTGATCCAAAAGTAGTGCGGACAGTTTCAATTTCCCGCAAAACAAAAAATTTTAACACGCCAAATGACATTTATTTAAAAGCAGTGGTGGAGTTTAATGGGCAACTAAAAATAATGACAATTAATTAATTGAAGAACATTAATTTTTCAAGCACAAGTTAACGATTAAGCACTTCATCACAATGATTATTTAAAATGTCCACCACTGTGTTCAAGACACAGTTGGACTCGATGGGTCATGTTTTCAAATACACGTTCTAACATTGCCGGTGTAATTTTCATTACCTTTTCTACGATCGCATTTTGACTCGCATTTTAAAGTTCTTCTGTGTGCAAGCGATTTCGAAAATGAATAAATAATTACAATAAAAATTACAAACTTTATACACGTCTTTTCACAAACAATTTATCACACGTGGTGTTACATGCAAATATCAAACAAGTAAAAATTGTACACAAATCTTGTGCAGATAAAGCGCATTTTTTTAAAAACCGAAATAACTTAGTAAATAGTTGGGTATAAGATAGTAATGTTATCGATGTCTTGCTAGATGATTAATGGGGAGGGGGTCTTACCTCATAAACATTTAAAGGCCGCATGACATTCATAATCTACGCCATAATGTGTTAATAATAAAACGTTACACCCGAAAACGGCACTCATTAAAACAAATAACTTTTCTTAGTTCCAATTTTTGATTTGATGTCCCGTTTCGTAGTTATGGCGTTCTTTTCTGTTTTGAAAAATCGTCATAACTCGTTTATTTTAAGGACTATTGAAAACAAAACTTTTTAAACTTTCAGTTCTCTAAAACATTTGTATTTGCAATTATTTTTTATTTTTTCGAATAACAAATAGCGATTGGTCAAAAATTAAACAAAAATTATTCTTTGATAACCACCCCATCGATTTTAGAAAATAAAACATTTATAAAATTTCTACACCATCTACTACAACATTTGTCCTAAACTTTTTTCAATTTCTATTTCCAAAATGGCCCTCTTTCGTAGGATAGATTGAAAAAAATGTTTAGGACAAATGTTATAATACATAGTGTAGAGCCATTATAAACGTTTTACTGTCAAACATCGATAGAGTGGTTATCAAAAAATGCTTTGATCGATCGCTAGTTGATTATTTGAAAAAATAATTATAAATACAAATGTTTTAGAGAGCTGAAAGAAAAGTGTTTTTTCAATAGTCCTTAAAATAAACGAGTTATGACGAGTTCTAATTGCCGTTTTCGGGTGTAACGACTTAGTATTAACACTCTGTATAGCGCAAGAAGAATCAAGTCCATAGAGAAAAACTTCAAAATTTTGTTTTTCTCTTTGTAGGTACTTTCCTTCAACATTTTCGAGATATGCATAGACGATCTTTCCGCCCTTTGTCAGTACGCTCCTCCGACACTCCACGTTTAATAGCTGAGCCTTTGAAGGTATTTATTAATTTCTGAGTCTTCTGAGTCAGTAGAAGGTACTTTCCTCCAACATTTTCGAGATATTCATAATTAAGTTTTTACTTCCCCTTCTAGACGATCTTTCCACCCTTTGAGAGTACTTTCCTCCGACATTCCGTTATGCATACATTTGCACTCGTTTCCAAGATATTCGTTTCGACTTCATCAATAGATGTGTCTCGTTCAGACGATTTATTTTGCCTTTGAGATTACCGATAACCGATAAACCGTTTTCGAGATATTGTCTCTTAAAGTTAGGTATCACCAATGAATATATTTCTTCCAGATGTCCCAATCGTCCTTTGTGAGTACTCTCCTCCGACATTCTGTTCTTGAGATATAAGGAATGATATCCGATTACGATAAGGGGCCGAGAAAGACTACGGTTGGTAGTAATTAATTCCTTGCGTTGATTACTTTAAGTAAGATAAAACAGTCCCCCCAATTCCCTCTTTTGATAAGGGGTCTGAAAGAGAGGCGGTAGTTGGTAGAAAACAGTTCCTTTTGCTGTGACCTTTAATTTAATAATTAATTAATAATCCCTCAAAGGTCTTCCAGTAATGTTCATTTTCAATTGGCATTTGATTTTTATTTTAAAATTATTCCAAACAAATCCAATTAAACCAATGAGTTTAATATAATAGCAGACCAGTAATTAAATTACTATGAATTTTTGGGTTAACTAACACATTAAATTACTGTTTGATATTCGGAGTGAACTATTTTTAAGGAGAGGTAAGAAAATAGTTATTTATTATATAAGACGATAAAGGGATATTTCAACCATTGGGTGGAAGATGTTAACCTTCACGAGATTGTTGGTTTCCCTTTATCGTGGCGTATAATACAAAACTTTATTTTATAGCAAAACCCATATAAATCATTAAAGCTCCTCACCATTTAATTTAGATGTCATAAATAGCAAGCTTAGGTTCTGCCGTCGCGATCATTACCATATGTTCTGAACGTTATTTTATATCGTGCTCCGCGTCCCATTAGAAATAAGAATACAGATGTCAGTAGAATGCATAATCATTTGTTTCACTTCATCTACCCTTGCCGTTAAAGTGATCACTTTACCTACCCTCACGGTTAAAGAGCGGCTTAGCCGCCTACTCATTCAAATGTATTAAAATGTCAGTTTAACATCTCCTATAAAATAAAAAAGATGAATTTAAGTGCGTTTTGAACACAAAAATACTTCATTTGATAAAGTCTGTCCGTCCCTTTGGACGCACCTCTGTAACTTTGAACTATTTTTAAGAGAGTTGGCCTAGGACCCTGAAGCTTTTTTTTTAAATAGGTAACTTGTGCTTTTAACCAAATGTGCGTTAAAGTTTGCGTTACTGTTATAAATATAATTATATGTCGTTTAGTGTCGTAGGTAGCCGCCCACTGTTACTTATGTCTTTTTCTTCGTATATGCTAGATGAAGATGAAAATATAATAGCATAATTTGTGTATACAACTCACAGGCGATTAGTTTTGCAGTGGGTGGCTACCTGCAATGATTGACATGACTGTTTTTATACTAAAAGACGTCTAGTAGTGACTCGTAATTTACTACCCACCTTAATTTGCGAACGTTTACTTTTGATGACCAAAATCTAACATTTTCTGCATCAATAAGTAGATCAGACTGAGATATCTGTTCAACATCCTCATTGGTTGCAAAGTACGAACTTACTCGGTAAATTATTTAAGATTTTTGTTGTGGTGTTGATTACCATTGTACAGTATTTGGGAATTTGGTTATCCAAACCGTTAATTTTTTACACAGAAAAGTTAAGTTAATTGCTAAAAAATATTGATATATATTACTGTTACATACCATGTAATCATTGGATCCCACACAACTTTAACCATCGCTCCAGAACGAGGTTAAATAGTGCTCACCGAGTGATTTCGTTACAGTAAATTTTCAGGTCTTTTGCTTTATTACCTGATTATCCGATTATCTCACGTAAATTTTTGTTATATTGTTGCTAAATTGTTAAAGACCAATAAAGACCTTTAAGGTTGTAAAACAATTAAACGAATCAAAAGAAGTCATACTTACTTCTCGACTTACTTCAATCAATTGCTTTCGGTAATTTAGATGTAGGTACCCTTAATAAGATGCTGAGATTCTGCAGAAAATAACATACATATACATATGTACAGTTTCCTCGGGGAATTTCTAAAACCACATGTCTTGTAGGTACAGAACCTGAATTGCTATAATATGACAGGTAATATTACCATTGTGTACAGATCCTTTAATTGGGATTCTACCGGTAACCTTTGCGAGGAAATTCTTTGCATAGTTTAACATTCAAATCAGTGAGTTAAATTATTGTGATTTGACAATAATAATTCTAATTCTAAATTGTAACTTCCGAATGTATTACACAAGTAGTAAATGCAATCCGTTATAATTGGTTCTAGTGTGGCAGAAAATAGATGAGATATAATATAGTTGTCTACTTTGAGAAGCTTAAAACTTTATAAACGTCTCACGTTTTAGATTATCTAAGGAATTATGTATGAGCTTCCAAAACTTATCTACTTTTTGGGTTATTCAGAGCAAGTTCTGATTTCGCATTGCTATCGATCACAAAAAAATTGCTTCAAATGTAAACTCGGTAATCCTCATTTATTTTTCATTAAAAAAATTCTCTGTTTTACCCAATAACCAAGTTATTTATGGTGTGTCTTGTTTATGTATCTAATAACCTTGCGCTTTCATTATTTTCATAATCGTCAGGTGAATTATTCCGAAATGGGCAGGTACGTAGAAAAATGAAAGTCTCTTAGCACACCAGTAAAAAAATCCCCCATAGACTAGATCCGAAATACCCTTTTTCGGTCCTGTATTATTCATTCTCGTACCTACCTAACAATACAAGTGGTTACATTTGTCATCTTTTAATCACTAGGTATTTTTTTTAAGAAATTACGTGTAACGAATTATAAAAGTTGGTGTAGCCATGAACCGAACCGACCGGGAAGTGTTCGATTTCAATGCTAAAATAGGCATCATACTCGTAAAACAGAAAGCCTTTTTCTCGCCCACAAGACATTTGCTAGTAAATTATTCACTTTGCATAAAAACCGATTTTCCAACGTTCAGCGCAAAGTTGGTCGAGGTTATAGGTATTTATATATGCCTACGTCTGAACGAAAGACTTTTTTTTCCTTAATAACCGACTCGTTCACCTTTTATGTGCGTAAGTCATATAATTGCGATATACCTAATATATATACAAAAAGAATCTTACTCAAATTCATAATGCTAAAGGTAACCGCAATTATGTACCTACTTGTAATAAATATTACGACATTATTCTTTGTTTCAAATACGCATTCGCCTTCCAAAATGCAAATTTAGATTTTAAAAAGATGTATCTTATTTATATCAGTTATTTATGCAAGTGTTTGGTCCAACGCTATTTTCATGCGATACGATTTCCTCATTGCATCTGCATAATAAAGTTTATTGGTAATGTTGCGAATTTGTATTGAAAATGGCCTTGTTTATGGTCACATGAGCGTATGAAAGTGGTGTTACGGAACGGTGCCAAAAAATGGAACAAGAATGAAGACACGCAAATTTTCATTCCACTGCGGCTGGTAAAAATCAATTTTTTTAACTCATTATTGGTTGACATTGATTTCATTGAATTAAATCATACACGAGTGGCAACTGGCAAGTACTATAGCTTAGTCACATTTTGCAGTTAAAGAAAATGTTTCTTGCAAGACATATTCAAGTAGAATAAAAGGTTTTTTAAATGTTTTTAATTATTCCTTACGGCATTTGCACTTCGAGAGATGTTGAGAAACCTTTAGTTAGAAGATCTGCAGCAAGGTATCAAGTAACTACGTTTTTTAGTATGGTTTCTAATAAGCTTCTAAGACTTTTAGATGGATTGCTAAGACGTAGGTAATCAAAATTTTGAACCCTAGCCTAGGCGAATCAAGCGCTTTAAAAACTTTTGTTCGCCAAACTAAATTTAGATAGACAATCGGAAGAGGAAGTAGAGGACAGCTATTTTTATTTTCTTCAAATAACTCATCAATATACTTGTAGTAATACATGAATATTGACGTCGTACCTACTTGCCGCAATTATGGAGTGCAATTACTGACGTTAAGCAAAATATTAAGAAATACTCTTGAATATGTTATTACTTCAATTAATTCTAATATAATTATTAAACTTATTGTCTAAGTGCATAGTTACGCCAATTATAAGAACAGATACATTACGTCAGTTTATGTATGATGTAAACTTGATTGTGCTGGATGAAAAGAAGAAATTTAAATTAACAGGTACTGTCTCTTAGTTTTTGTTTTTTAGTGCACTTTCACTTTCAAAAAATAAAAAGTGCACTTTTGCGCTCTTGATATGTCTGTATGTCTGTCTGTCTGCCTGAGTCACAAATGCTCCGGAACTACACCACTTATATCATCATTCCATCAGAAATCACCTAGTGAATGTTATTATTAATTTAAATGATTTTAAAGGACTTTAAGCGCTCTAAATGCTTTTGTAAGATTTTTATAGTAATTTGGAAAGATTTTTTAAGATCCTGAAATTAAATACTCTTGAAGATCATTAAAAGCCCTTACGATTCTCAAAATCCTCTTTGAAGCTCTAAAGGTGTGTGGATACCATTGAAGATTCATGGAGATACAACATATGACTAATAACCAATTCTTATAGGACTTTTAAAGATCCGTAAGATATAATTAGGCTTGAAAACTGTAAACTCTCAAGAAGACTCCACAAGACTAATCTTGATGGCGTTTGAAAGCTTTTGGCGTTTTTTGGATCTTGAAACTTCGCAAGGTTTGTAAAGTCCACAAGCCTCTAACCAGAAGTACCGCGAACACTTAAAGGCTTACAGGCATTCTTGTCTTTAAATATGCTTAGAAAGCTCTTAGAGACCCTTGCAAAATTTTTTTAGGGCCTTAGCGACCCCTAAGTATTTGTGAAGGGGTGTCAATATTACGATAACTGTAAGATTTTGAAAACTGTAGAGGCAGTATAGGATGGACGAACGGACGGTGAAAATATCCGTAATAGTTCATCCAAAGCGTCAAAATTGTGTTGGGATTTTTGGAAGTAGGAATTGTGAAGATATTAAAATCCTGCCTTCGATCGGAGAACTATTAGTCCGAGAGCTGGTAGACATTTTTGGATAGGTATTTGAGGCACGCTGAAAACTTGTCCAACACCTCCAATAATCCCCAAACACAGAAATGCAGACCTGGCTGAGGAGTGGCGGGGCTAACACTTTGCCAGGGGCCTTCAAAGTTTGAAAAAAATAATGTCATTGATTTGTGAATCAATTTCAGACATATGCAGACATACGCTAAAACGCTGCAACAACTATCAAGTATGCGAAATCGATAAAAAAAACTTGTCTGAAATTGATGACAAATCAATGACGCAGGGCCAAGGGACTCCTGATTTGAAGTGTATACTGGCCGCAATAAATACATGAACATACCTAGTGTACTTTGATCACTTTTGACGAAAGTTTCAGGAGAATTGTCTTTATTTCGGCATAAGAAACGATGAAAATTTCAACATGATACAATTACAACTAATTCAGACGACACTAATAATGTGTAGATCATCCACTACTTCTTACGCATTCAGATACTCGACTGAGCATACATTCTTTTCAAACTTTGAAGGCGCCTGGCAAGGTGTTAGCCCCACTTCTCCTCAGCCAGGTCTGCATTTCTGTGTTTGGGTATTATTGGAGAAGTGGTGGACAATTTTTCAGTTTGCCTCAAATACTTATTACACTATCCGAGGGATGGCGGGCGTTCCTGTGTCTTCTAGTTATTAGTGATACACGTTCGATATGCACATCATAATGAAATGCGTGTAACACGAAAACTCCGAGGCGTGGACCGAGTGGTTTCAGTTACACAAGTTTCATTAATAACGTTCAAATCGAACGTGTATTATTCGAAATTCTATCTACGACGGTCCAAATAGATTTTATTTGCATTTTTATTTATGTAAACGTTTTCTTAAATTAAAATTCAAAATTATTAAGTGTCCATTCTAGTCATGGCAATCGTTTCAATTGTTTCAATTTTGACGGTCGCGGTGAAAAATAGTACTTACCTAGTAACTATCAATATGAGGGATTCTGTTCTGAAGTTCCTTTGCATATCGAAGGGATTCCTCAAAAGGTTATTGACACCCTACTTCCGAAAAAATAACGAACAACAATAAAAACGAGTTACCTTACGGTGTTTGCTAATAGATAAAAAAAATTGTAAAATATATTTTTTTTTTATTATTTGAATAAACATCACACAAAACCACAGATTTCAACTATCTACTTCCTACATCACCATTCCATCTGAAATACTAATAAGCATAATTGACGCAATCCTGACGATTGTAAACACTGAAATCGATCGCAAATAGAAAACAAATACAACATTTATATATATATTAGAAAACACCGTATAAGGTTACTCGTTTTTATTAATTCTAGTATATACATGAAAAACTTCATCAAACGAACGAACAACAATTTAAAATTTGCGTGTTTTTATGAAAACCATAATGACATCCAATTGGCCATGCTAAATCTGTCATAATGACACCGTCGTAGATTAATATTTTAATCAATGGCAGAAACTGTCTGAAATATCATTTTTTTAATTATAAAGAGTCTAGAATCATGTGCCCTTTTGAGTCTTTAAATTCTCGGATTGCTTGGTTTCGTATGTTTTTGAATCACATATTTTTTTCCCAAAATGAATCCTTCATTTTCATGCCTACCTTCTGTCAGGAAATTTTAGTTTCCATGGCAGAGGCAACACAGACTATACGTTTCCGGCCGCTTGTCACTTTACTGGCCTCACCTTTCACCTTACCCGAGACGTTACCGGTCGCTAAATGTCTATAATGACTCCTGTCATCACTAAGAGATTGACCCAAAAGCTCTATATCGAAATAGAAATTTTATATTAAAATACGATTTCGGATAAAATTTAATACAAAACTCGTCAGTGAAATGTCATTATATGACTCGTAAATTAAAGTACTCGGCCCGAAATGGGTCTCGTTCTTCAATATGTCCTCGCTAGTAATGTGTCATTTTTTTTACTTATATGTAAATAACTATTACTTTACTCAATTGTAGCCTCTTTTTCTTTTCGTCTGTCCGTCCGTACCGTTTTTAAGATCATTTACTTTGTGGGTTTAAAAAAAACTTCGAGTTCCCGAAATCATGATTTAAAATATGTAGTTCCATTGAGTGGGAAAACAGAGTAGCCTTGCATCGCAACTTACCAACGACATACTTAGTTTTGATTGTAAATAACAATTTGTGTTGGGGCCTTATTGTACATTCGGTAAGTCATTTCAAAATTACGATGCTTGTAAAATTTACCATACATACTTTACAACCCCTGATTTCAAGGTGGTACAAATTATCCGCGTCAGTTTTTATTATTTTAATAGGAAGAGCATGATACACAAACCGGTTCTTAACATTTTAAAAATTCCACACAAGTTTCTGTCTGCACTGATTAAAGTGAAGCTCATGTTCTCATATTGACATTCTCAGACGTTGTCAGTAACCCTTCCAACTAAATTGCTTGCACTCATCACCTGCCCAAAATTCAATAGTTAATTCGCGTAATGGAGACGGAAAAATAAATAATTTAAATTTGGTTTAATAGTATAGTATGTTACAAGTGTTGTAAGTCAGAACGAGTTTTTCGTAATTCATGTAATTTTAAGTGCACCGCAACCCTTAATCTAATTTGTAGTGTTACTTTACATTAATAATTAAATGGAACTTTAGTGGCGACCGCGTTCAGAAAATTTACATGTGTTCTCTAATGTAAGAATATACTCTTGACGTTAATGAATATGCCTCATTTTCTATGATTTATTAGTCGTTAGGACGGAGTCGGTATTCCTTGATCACATTCGTTACTTATAATGGTAGACCCGCAGAAACGCTATAATTCTATAAAAGTACCTACTTTAAATCTACTAACTTTTAATCTGAAAAAAGTCAAAAGCTTTTTAGTAATCGTAATGGGAGTTGTAATTATTATGCAACTAAATTATTCGTGTTCTGCGTTCTGTAAATTAGAAGCGTACTTTATAGGTCAGAATTCATCATGCGATAAATCTACTACGGTAAACCCACCTTTGATTAAAGCGTCTCTCTGTAATCTAAGCAAGCGGCCGTAAGGGGTAGTATTTACATTCTGAACGTAGAAGCATAGGATACCGCAAGCTCTATGGAGCCAGGGTAATGAACTGAAGCTGCATCGACATCTATTTGTTTATAATAGCTTTGTGACGGTTGTGTGAAGATAAACCAGCGAGTGCTGTTTTCCGCGCTAAAAGCTACTATCCATTAAAAAAAATACCAAACCAATAAATACTATTTATCCAAACCAAGATTGCCATCAATTTTAATGACAAGCAATTCGAGTCTACAGAAACTTGAGATTCGTATAAAACTCAAATATACAAAATAAATTTTAATTACACAGAACTAAGTGAAAATTACCAATTGTACTTCACCAATTGTTCAATTGCGTAAATAATTTTTAGTGAAAAGTAAAAATTGCAGAAATTTACAATAATTGCAATAACATAGTATGTTAACAAAAGCACTAAAATTTATTAAGTTTAGTACACTATGTATGTTTTTATGTCTTACTAACCTATCATAGCACATTTTATATCTGTGATCACTTTATGCCCTAGGGCATTAAGTATCACCATAGCAACTCATTCATACTTAATGACAAAACAAACAAATATTTGCAGGTCTTTGAAAATTAGAAACGTCAATTATTAATTGTCAATACCTACTAAATCACAAGATTGGCCTTATTTCGTATAGTTTCTGGAGCTTCTTGCTCATTCACGATGAATTGGATTATTTAAAATTACGTTTGACGTTTGGATGGTTTCAATCACATTAACAAATTCGAACCACGCATACTAATGAATTATTTTGTAAACGAATATTTACTTTGACGAAAAAAACTATTTGTAAAACATAAAATTTTGTATGTACCACGGGCATAAGCTGATGTTTATACTCTCGGGCGACTAAAAAGCTCTCGGGCCATAGGCTCGAGCTTTTTAACTTGTCGCCCTCGAGAATATAAACATCACTATTATGCCCTTAATACATAAATAACTATTATTGATCATTCCACAGCACCCTTGCCTTTAATTAATTAACTAAGGTGTATGGTGATTCATTCCTTGACTAATTTAATATCCTTTGAATTTTAAATTTATTTAACTTAAAATATGAATTATGCCAACTGTGAATTACTGTAATTGTGTAATAATAATTAATTGCCAATGAGCAGTTCCTAGGTGTTATTTAATTATGCATCTGTTCACGATGTTTAGAATTGTTTGCTCTAGAAAATTGCATTAAGAATTAGGAATATCTGATACGAGATCAGTCAGTCCATGGTCAACATACTCTGTTATTAATTTCTTAATTAGTATAATGATTCCATTTCTATTCTAATTTATAAGCAATCAACCGAAATAATTGATCTTTAATTGTATATAGTACAAACAATTTTCAACCACAATATTAATGGGATCTGCCATGCATGATTTTTTTAAATTTGAAGCTTAACAGCATAATTCGAAGATAGGATCATTTCTTGGGCGTGAGGATAATGATTTAGCGAGTCTTGCGAATACTTTGAATTGATAAAATTTTGTAAGTGGGCGGGGAACATTTTGTGGAACGATTTTTACAAACGCAAGCCGAGACTTCTCCAAAATCGATCGAAAAAGGATTTGTCTCAGATTCACGTGGAAATGAATTGTTTGATTAGATTGACCTGCGATAGCTTTTGTTGGGCACTTTAAGCTTTCTGACGCGAGTTGCGACGTGTATGACAGAATGTATTGTGCACTGCTTCAAAAAATTAACCACACACCACTTTCATCTCACCTTTCCATCTTCCTTGGTAAACAAATTTTTAAATGGCACGGTTACATTCTGATACATTTACGATTATCTCTTGGCTAGCCAAATTACATTTCGTCCTCGTATAAGGACGAAGAGAGAACCAAAAGAAAATTTGTTTTTAAATAAAAAAGGATTCAAAATAAGGCACGCTCCCTTAAGTTTTCAGCATTCAGCAACCATAAAATATAGAAAGATGGAGGTAATGGCATCATTTATTTGGATTTGTTGGTGTATCAAATTCTGTAAAAGTGTTTTCAAAATTACTATCCCGACATGGCGCAAAGGGGAGTTCTACAAACTTTCGACTAAATTTGATGTTTGTGGACGAATTAAAAATTAGTTTCTGAAAATTCCAAACTGGTTCAAGAAAATCATTTGGGGACAGTGGCGCTCAAAATTCTTATTCGCATACCACTTTTTTTTTAAAAAAGGTTAAACTTACCATCTCCGGATCATGTGAGTGGTATTGGTGTCTGTGGGTGTGGGCTTTTTTGCACGTGAAATGTACGCAAACACAATTTATGGTTGCTTTGAATTGCCTTTTACTAACGTTTACGAAATCTACAATGAGTGTATTGCACAACGTCTCAATTGAAGCCAGTAAGGTGAATGTTATTGTATTACATGACACTTAACTATCGGCGTCGAATACGAAATTTATTAAGGAAACAAACATTTGAGGCTTTAATTTAAATTTCCAAAGCGGAGCAATTCACTCGAACAGTTTTTTTCTGAATTCATTGTGAAAACGTTTTTCCAATATTTGTCAAGAAGCCGAATACTTTCGATTAATCTCGCCTTAGAGAAAGTGAATTGGTTCTGCATTAATCCTCTTCTCATCCAACAACGGTGCGTTATTGCTTTTGTGATTTTTGTGTTTTTTGTTGGATTTTTTCACGCATATGAAAAAAGGTAAGGCACTCTTTCAATTTTCCGCGCGGTGACGTCGCCGTAATTGAAGCACGGCAATTATTTCATTCAAATTACACTCTTTACTCGTGCCCTTCCGGAAATTGGATTTATAATGAGACTGTCAGCGTCGGTTTTTATGTCCAATGTGATCTGGGATCGTTTTGGAACGCTTCCAATCTCACCTAATCGAGCGTATCAACGCGTTGAATTTTTACTTCCATAGCGATCTTTCTCTTTTACGCGCCAACCTTGACACCTTAGCCTTCCACCTTTACGTGTTAAACCATCAGTTGCAATTATCACATGAGGAATTTCGATCTTATACCATTAAAATATCTCCTACACTACAATTAAGGAATGGAACAGTTCTTCATCTGTGACAGTGCAGTATTTTTGATCATATAATAAATTAAGGTTTAAGTAATAGAAACTTGTTCTTATTAGATGGATTTATAAATTCAGAGCATGTACAAATGTGTAATTGAGATGGTAGTTGCACAATGATATTAATCACACATTTAGTTTAAGAAAGTAAGGCAAAGATTTTCGTAACACTCAGAAGACTTTCAAGAACACCTGACCCAGACATGCTTTTTTTTCAATTTTTACTTTGTTTATATTACAGAGCAGCACTATCACAGGGATGTGTCCTGACTCATATTTTGTTTGACTAATACAGCATCTTTTTATCTTTTGTGTAACAAATAAGTCCAGTGATGGCTTCATTAGTTGGAGTCAGGCAAATTATTGAATAGATAACTGATTGTAGGCAATTTCCAAAAAATAATGCTTGTCTTATTTATGCCGTACAAGGTAGGAAACATTTTCTTCAAACACACGTGTTAACACGTTCCTTAATGCCCACTGTAATTTCACCTTACTTAAAACTCCCGTAAATGATAGTTTTACAAAAATAATGCCTAACAATAATTTTTCTCTCAAAAAATAAAGGAATTTAACAAACACGCTTGCAAATTTCATACAATTTAAACGTCGCGTCGTATCAAATTAAATAAGGTAATCAAATTTGGGCTTCCATCTGTTCTGCATTATCTAATCATAGACGACACCATCTGCGGCGCGATGCCGAAACAAACCTTTATAAGTAGAATGTACACGAAGTTATGCTTTTCTGATAGTTGTTTACCAAACCTACGAAATTATGTTTATTTGGAACGAAAAAGAATTTTAGAGAGACAGGTGTTTTGAAGAAAAAGAGATCGACCACCCTTCACTGTGCGTAGATACTCCACCCTTCGTGACTCAATTCGAAACCACACTACTTGATCTCGAATTTTATAAAATCACCCATACAACGGGTGAGGGAGGGTTAAACCAATAAACCTGGCCACTGGCTCATACTAGATCTACGGTAATTCGATAATAATCTTTTGGATTGTATATTGCCGTTGAACCACCCTAATTATATGATTGCAATTTGTGCCTTTTGTACTACGGGCAATGTAAGGAACAAATTTTGTAGCACCATTTATTGATAAATTTGAGTGTTTCATCAAAATTTTTATTTTCATTTGGTATTTTAATTGCCAGAATCTTGTATCATTAGTTTCTGCTACATTGAAAAAAAAACCTTATGCCGCAAGGCACACTACCGATCAACTAATTAAGTAGGTACTAGTTTTGCACCGTCGTAGTTTGAACTTCTGAACTTGTTTCATTATTGATACTGTGCAATAAAGTATCTACTTTGTATAATGCATTGTGGCAATTGCTACGTAGCTGAAGGTATTCCAGATAGTATTGATTTGGGGTGTGTATCGATCTGTCAATTCGTTTGTATGTTGTAATTTTATTATTATTATTTTGAGGCGGATTTCTTCTAATCTGACATCTGTACGGATAAAACGAAATTCTAATCCTTTTTGTGCCAATAAATAAACAGTAATTAAGAGAATGGCACCAAAGTCCGGCTATTGAATGTTTGCCGGTATGACGTCACGTAAAAGCGTATGGTTGAAGTCGACTGAATTTTTTTTACCAGTAATAATAATAACAACTTTATTGTCTGCGATCAAGTATTTTGACATAGACATCGTCATGCATTCATGGAGTTGACATTAGTGGTGGCGATACCATCTTGTTTTCAGCATTAAGGGTGTGTTGTGGGTAGCTGTATTGTCGGAGGACCTGGGCAAGTCAGATTGAGCATTTCTTCAGTAAATTTGGAAAAGGTGGTGCAAATGTAATTGAATTTTTATGTCGGTAATACTTCAATAGATGTTGGGGTTACGATGAAATAAAACAAAGGTTTTTAAAGATGTCAAATAATTCCCGAAATAGAATGAACCCCTTGCTGGAAACGATTCTTTATTAACAAAATATTCTATGCTCCTTGGGTTCGCGCTGCCATGGCCACAGGATTCCCTGGTAAAACCTCTTAGATTCATAAAACCTGCTAATGGCTCTAAAACAATGTAAAGGTCCTTACCGGTGATTATTGCTGACTTCCAGATTCTTAAAACCTCCTTAATCTCTCTAAGATTTTAAAGGTTCTTAAGCCCTAAAGGCCACATTAACTCTTCTATTCGGGACTGTTTGAATGACTTGGAAGCCCTTGGTAAACGTTTACCACTCACTCTTAAAAACTTTTAAAGATTATCACAGTTTTTTAAAAGTAAGGTTAAGAGGGCTTAAAGGCTCATCAAAACAAGTCTCTTGAACACTCTTTAAAGCGTATTACGCTTTAAGCTTCTGCTTCTAATTGACAAGATATCTGGCTAACAGGAGAACATTATCTATGAATAGGTGTTTTTTTACGCCCAAGGGAAATGTTTCTTTTGGAGGTCTTTGCACATCCGTAGAGAGACGCTCAAATATTCTTAAAGACTAAAAGCCCTTAAATGTCTTGCAGGTTTACCCTTTCAAACATTTTTTAAATCTCTTGAGCGATTGCCAACCGCTCTTAAAGGCATGTTAGAGACGCCGTAGGTCACTAAAAGGTTGTGGAGACCATTTACAGAAAACATTTGGTGACTCAAGATATTGATCAATACTCTTAAAGCCTAACCTTTTTAAAATATAATTTGGAAGTCTCAAAAGAGCTCTAGAAAACCCTCTTGGTCATCTTTGCAAACTCTTTGTTTAAGACTTCTTAAGGGCCGGTTATCTTATAGGCAAGATTGGAAATTTTTAGGTCTGGGGTGCAAATGTTAAGTTATTAACAGGGAACGTTTTTCGAAGACTTTTTGGAATCACATATTTTTATGTTGAACTATTGCAACAACTTTCTCTGTCCATCCGTCTGTCCGTGCTATATCTATTGCCATTTTCAAGATTTTCTGGCATCTGATATAGGAAAAGTTTTGGTTTGCCCTTAATACTCTTGATTCATGATAAAAGAATGTTAAAACTGATATTTTTCGGTAAGAAAACGTTAAAGTCCAAGGGCAAAAAATCGACTTAAGTACAAAATCCGGATACGCAATGTTTGCTAGTGGTAAGTTGCAATCAAGATAGATTTTATGAATCATACTTGGGAGTGTGGCATTTAGTGTGCAACTCCAATGGAGATATTTGATCCTATCGCGACCAAAAGATGAATTACTCGTATTGCACATTCGATTTTAAACATAATGTATTGCAATTCGCAAAACTCAATTTCAATTGTGCAAGGCTACTTGCGAAACCACATTAGAACTGCATATAACTGGAACATAATTTGCAAACTGGACCTCAGTAAATCTGTGACAAACTTGAGAATAATCGTGCAAAGTAAAATTACAACGTTCTCTGTAGGATTGCAATAGGACACATTTTTATAATAAGTTACATAACCACGACTACGTTAAGAACAAAACAATAAATTCTGTAAAACGTAATTACAATTTAGAAAGTGAATCGTCATTTTTAAGTACTAATTAACGGTAAATATACCTATACTAGTGATTGCTAAAAAATAATGTTCTAGCAAATATGTTTTGATTATTAGCTATTGCAATAACCTCGAACCCCAGGGAAAATTTGGCCGCAATGTGCACTTCATTCCAAATGGGCTATAATTAACATTCAATTATTTTCACGATGGTAAAACTTGTCCACCTTGGAGACTATATGGTCTGTAAAAGACATCAAATTGAACAACTGGAAATATGGGGACGCGCTCAGTTTTCCACAATTTTGAAAACGACTATCGATCTCTCGGCTGGTTTTAAGCAGGAAATTTGTGTATTTTATACTTGACCTCATTCTCCAACTGTCTGGTCTACGAATGTGATTCAATCTTGCGTCTTTCGCATTTTTTGGTGTATTATCCTTTCGAACGAGTAGTTGTTTTAAACTAATTACATCCGGTTAACCTTTACCAATAGGTACGTGTGAGTACCGAGAAAAATTACTTTTGTTTTGCATTAACGTAGCGAAAACGAAGTCCAAGACCATTTTCTCGTTTGTATGCGTGAAACACTATTTTATCATACGTCTTTGATTACAGATTTACCGCAAGCATGGCTCTAGTATTAAAATACGTCGATGATTTCCACACGCTTATGAATAAAACTGGGGGTGAGTAAACCGATCATTTTAAATTCGATCTGATTTTTTTTTCAGATCCGCGTACCGCTGATTGGTTTTTAATGTCCAGTCCGTTTTATACGTTAGGAATATGTCTCACATACGTTTATATTGTCAAGGTAAATTTGTAACAAATTTTAAAAGTACGCCCGTCTAAGTCATTTTCGCCAACAGGTTTTGGGACCAAGAGTCATGGAGAATAGGAAACCATTTCAACTTAAAAACGTGTTAATAGCTTATAATTTATTTCAAGTAATATTTAGTGCGTGGATCTTTTATGAGGTATGTGTCCTTTATTCCCAAATATCTAGGTTTAAGCAGTAAAATTACCTTTACTTAATTGTTAAACGTACCTATTGTTAGTGCCTCATGGGAGGCTGGTGGGGTGAATACAACTATATGTGTCAACCCGTCGACTACTCCAACAGCCTTAGCGCCATTCGTGTAAGAAGGACTTGTTTTTTTTATAATGCTAAATTAGGCACTCCGACATTATTCAGATGATTTTGTTACAACACTCCTTTCGTAGTTCTGGACGGAAGCCTAAAATCATCTGAATTGTATGGTGACTGGTTTTGTACATGCATCGGGTAGAGGTAGTAAGCTTATTACAT
The DNA here is from genome assembly GCF_008802855.1 of Photinus pyralis. Taxonomy (NCBI): domain Eukaryota; kingdom Metazoa; phylum Arthropoda; class Insecta; order Coleoptera; family Lampyridae; genus Photinus; species Photinus pyralis. The sequence goes on along the minus strand of NW_022170738.1, from coordinate 27,718,376 downwards.
GTTTTACGGGTACAGTCAATGTTTGTGTATTATTAACATTAGGTGCTAACCTTGTCGTTCATTTGTAATAAATCGTTTAGGTCTAAACTGTTGTATAGGTATTAAGTACAAAGCTCATGAAAGGCCACCACGATGTTTTAAATTGGTTGCATTTCTAAAGTTACCTGCACATCTTGACAATTGTCACTTATAACAGTTATAACTGACAATCGAGTTGTCAGTTTTGTGGCAATTAAAAGTGACGTTTGGCCATAAATGCCAGTCTCGACGATGGGCGATTGTAAGAATCGGCGATTAAAAGTGTTGCACATTTAAAAATACAACTATTTTAAAAGGTATGGTAAAATCGAGGAATAAATATCGACAACTCGCAGTTATTGTGTTTCTAAAAAATATGATAGAGCATCGGAGGCGCCCGACGAGGTTTTGTAATGGCGCCGTCTCAATCGCTTTCGAAAAGCACTCCTTAATTCGCGCAAACTTCAATTACAATACCTATTTGATGTAGGTATTTAAAGGCATTCACACTGCTTTTTACCTACTGCTAACAAAATATTGTTTCAAGTTTTCGCAGTTACGAGCGCCTTCTACGACTCTACTTGAGCAGAAGATTATACCTAACTAATTTTCAGTTCAAGCCAGAGTGCCTTCTTATTTCTAGTCCATAAAACTTTTATCTCCTTCAGATAATGCTATTTTAATTTCTTTCTAAATGAATCGATAATTACATTCGAACATTGAATAAAAAATATAAGATACAGTAGGCGCTCGGTAATCCGGCACCCAGATTTTTTTCGCCTGTGCCGGATTACTAGATTTGTATGGGATATAAAAGCATTTTGTCCTACATGTACTATGTGGGAAATAAATTTTGCAAATAGTTCAGTATCTTTCAATTTACTCTCTATAATAATTTTTGAATATTTTATGAACCTTTTGAAAATTTTGTTTGTTATATACTTGCTTTATTTTAACAATCAATTAAAAAAAATATTTTACAAATTACCTACTACTCGGTTTGCCTAAACTAACATGAAACTCAAAACTTATTGGGTTCGTAATCACACGGGACAATTTTTTTTAAACAGTTATGTACAAAAACATTAAATCTTTCGCAGTACACGTTCGTAATTTCACTAGCTCCTTGTAATCGTTGGTCAGATAATAGTTTAACAGTACATTTGTGTTTTTTTTTTGTTTACACGACGATCATGGCCGACAATCAACTTTAACTGGTGGTGTTTAATTGTTTACGACAACTCCACGCCATGCCATAGTGTTAGTTTTTCTCATTTAACAAAGCGTTAAACCAAAACGAATTTTATTTATTAACAACAAAAAAACTTACAGTTTCACTACTTAAAGATTAAATACGCAGAGTTAGTAGAGGGACGCAACAGTCTTTTAGATGAATGGCTGTTTAGATTTCTTGCACAAACAGTTTCTTTCGATTTCTATAAGTTTAATGTTACTCTTATCTTATATAGGCTTTGTTCCATAAATGCAATGTACCCGATTTTTTTTAAATTAAAATTTTGCATTTGTACTGGAAAAATATGGTTTGTAATAGAAATCATACTAATCATGATTTTAAAAAAAGCGATAATATACATACATACATACATACATACCTCATACATAATCCTTCCTCTTCCGTTTTTCATGATCTATCGAAAGAAAATATTATCATGATAGTTTCACTTCCGGTTTCACCGGATGTGAATAGCAACTGTCTTATTTTAAATAGAACGCCCTATATTTTATTGCATTTTCGAAATCTACATTAAAATCTACGTGTTTGATATCACATTTTCCTATAACCAGCATCAATGGTTTTCAAGTTATTCTTATTCAAGATTTTTCAAAATTGTTGACGTTTGACTGCTTTTCTCTAGGGCCCTGTAGCTACGACTCCGTTGACTTGAATGTCAAAAAGTTTCTAAAATCAACAGCACTGCCTTAATGCTGCATGAGAATGATTTAAATTGTGATCACCCTTCTACAGGGTATTCTAAAGCTAATGGTCGATTTTAATAACTTCAAATCTTAAAAAGATTTTTCAAGTGAAACCTGCTTTATTTTTTTGCGCTTTAAAATATCGATAAAAATTCTACATCGGTCAATTATTACATTCCCTATTATACGTAACTGTTATGTATTTCGTTTTATTATAGATTTTCTTAAATTGTACTTACTACTTGCATATATTAGTAGACCTGACTTGGAACCCATTGATGCTGGGTATAGGGAAATGACGCCTAAATAGAAATAAACGCGCATCGACCCATATTCTATTATTATTATCTATTAATTACTTACTACTTGCATTACAAAACAAACTCAAAAGTTATAACTATATACTGTATAAGCACAATTACGAGTACCTGTAACTTTTTCCTTGGAATACTTGGAATAGTTATAGTCATATCAGAATGGGACTTAGACCCTTGCAGTTAGCCATCAATTTTTTTAAAAAAAGAGTACGCATTATCGTGAGTTCGTAAAACGGTATTATTACTTTTCAATTTAATCGACCTTACATATAGTATATACAGGGTGGTGACTTGCGTAACGCTTCATAGGGATTTCAATGTAAAATTCATAACATGCGATTATTGGCTCTCCAAATTATTTTAGAGAAAAAATGTATTAAGGTTTTTTGTAGGAAAAAAATTTTTATGTCAATCAACCGTTTTCAATTTTTTGCATAATAAAGAGGGAAAATTGGAAAAATAAAACCCCCATCTTTTTCAATAATCTGCGATGCCATGGAATTTTATAATACAAAAATATCCGTCATGCCATCAAATGTCTGCTATAAAACAAATTAATTTCTATCAAAAAGTATATTATATTTAGAGCAGCGAATTCAACATAAAGAAAGACCAAATTACTAAAAACGGTTTCCTAATATAACAATTTACAATAAATGTACGAATAAGTCATCATTAACTGCAGTACAGTAACCAAGTCGATCATAAAAGCTATTTCGTAGTGCTGCTAATTGATAACTGGATATCTTTTTGTTTTAGTAAATTGCATGGCATCGCAGATTATTGAAAAAGATGCGGGTTTTATTTTTCCAATTTTCCCTCTTTATTATGCAAAAAATTGAAAACTAAAATACGGTTGATTGGCGTAAAAAATTTTTTTCTACAAAAAAACTTAATACATTTTTGCTCTAAAATAATTTGGGGCGCCAATAATCGCATGTTATGAATTTTACATTGAAATCCCTATGATGCGTTACGCAAGTCACCACTCTGTATAGTAAGAATATCACAATATAATGTTCTAAAAAACATTGCATTGGAGTATAGCATTTTATTTTACCAAAATTTTTAGTAGGATCGTAATATGAACCCCGTGACTAAACTGAGCAAATACACACCGATTACGTCGCAATGGATTCCGTACGTACACAGTGCGTTTCTTAAATGATGGGTCATTTTTTTGTAAGATCACTTTATTATCAGGTCAAAGCTTGGATAAAAGTAATAAATTTTAACACGTACTATTTAATTCTACATAATTATCCATACCACATACATTTTTCTACCTGGAAAATTTGGAATTTTGGAGATTTTTTAAAGCTGCACGGTTCGTGCAAAGGTAGATTCATTTTTCACACAAATTTTGTTGAATTTCACTTGAGTTATCAAACAAGAACACTTCCAGAAATACTTGCCAATCAAAACATAATACATAAGCCATTATGGGTCTTATCGACCTCTAAGTTACACGATAACACGTGCTGTAGTCTGCGTATTCTAGCTGGATGAATTGATTTATTTTCTTTTTACAATACCTGCTAGCATTTAAATGTTTAAATGTTTCATGTCTAACCAAACATGATTGTCCCTGTGGACATTTAAGCGCGTGGACGTAAATTAAACACCTTTTTACTGTTGTTGTTCAGAACCGCTTGACTCATAAATGTCCATTGTTTTATTAACTATTGTGTAATCTACACATCAACATTGATTCAACCCATAATTGTCAGTTCAGTGAAAAATACCTTACTCAACGGTTTATACTAACAACTAAACAGTGTATCATTTCTTCACATTTTACCTCTCAGTCACCATACTCTTCTCAATCCTGCCCAATTCAATTGCAGAATGCACCCGCAGGAGGAAATCGGTGCAATTTTTAATTTAGTCCAAAATTCTTAAGCTTGCAATTCGCTATAATCAATCAATAGTGAAGCATAGCAGGGGTCGAAGAATAGTTGGCACTTAGTCACTGTTTATATTGATAGCCAAAAATAGATTCCTTTTTTGGTATGCTAACGTTTGCGGCACCACCTTTTGGTAATGGAAATGCTTGTTACTTACAGATTGGGATGTCAGGGTGGCTAACAGGTCGCTACAGCTTAAGATGTCAACCCGTGGATTATTCCAATCATCCCAATTCCATAAGAGTGAGTTAAAACGATCTCGATAACCGCAAATGATACAGATGTTAATAATCATTATCATAATAAATCATTAGTGCTCTAAAGGCATGTACATTTTGCTTTCTTTGCCATCGTTAACAAATTTTGTTAGGAAACTAACATATTTTCTCTGTGTAGATGACCCACGCGAGTTGGTGGTACTATTTTTCCAAGTTTACGGAGTTCATGGATACTGTAAGAGTATACTATTCGGCTGTATAGTCAATAATGTATGAATCTGTTGCAGATTTTCTTCATTTTAAGAAAAAAGTTTGGCCATGTAACGACGCTACACGTTATTCACCACGGAATTATGCCAATGTCAGTTTGGTTCGGTGTAAAATTTACCCCAGGTTTGTAAAGAGGATTGCTAAATCGTTTTATAACAAGTATCTATTGTAGGTGGGCATAGTACTTTCTTTGGTTTCCTTAACTCGTTTGTTCACATTGTAATGTATTTTTATTATTTGCTTGCCGCAATTGGACCCCAAATGCAGAAATATTTATGGTGGAAAAAATATCTAACAACTTTACAGATGGTATGTATCCATGCGTGCTAGGTTTTTCATAACTATTCTCATTTTCAAGGTACAATTCGTCTTAATTATGGTGCACGCCTTCCAATTATTATTTATAGACTGCAATTACCCACGTGGCTTTGTGTGGTTCATAGGAATGCATGCAGTTATGTTCTTCTTCCTGTTCAAAGATTTTTATAATCAAGCCTACAATCGAAGGGAGAAGAGAAAGTTGGCAGTTCAAACCAACGGCCACATTAAACATTCAGAAGATCAAAATGGATATTTGAAGCAGAATGGGCATACAATCAAACAAAATGGGCATACGATCAAACAAAATGGCGTACGAGATGCAGCAGATTATTACACAAATGCTCAGTTCTCCGAGTTAAATAACAGAACGAAAGTTGAGTGATGTCAGTGCAATTAACTCTTAAACAATTAAAGAAGAAAATACTTAAAAAACTAATCTGTACAGGATCATAATGTTGTTGTTATACCTAATGATTGTTATGAAGTTGCTCAATTTTAGGAAATTCTACATGTATATAAGTCAAATTGAGAGTGATTTAAATTAGCAATGTGGCTTTTTATAGGTGCTACAATTAAATACACCTATTTTTTATATTATTAAGTTTCTAATGCGAATGTAGGAGGGGGGCATTGTACAAATGGGAAATTTAATTATAATTTATCGGATTGTTATGCTACCATAATATATTTTATAAGATACTAGGGTTAATTTATTAATTGTCTTAGTTATTACACTTTTATACATTGCTAATTTTGTACATATTATAATAATTTAAAGCTATAATTGCATTTCTTTCTTACATCACTTTGCTGTGACTGTTCCGACTTCAATGAATGCTTATTAGAATGTTATGTAATGTGAATAGTAAGTGAAAACTATTAGATGAATTGTTCTTCAACATTGAAATATTTATTTTTATTAAGTTTTATGTAGAACTGTACCTATGCCATGTTCAAAACTAATTCTAAAGCGGAAATGTATGTTGTAAGTCGCAATGCTTAGTATCATAATTGTTAGTTTTTATACATCTACAAGAGCTGTTTTCCGAAGAACAATTATTTTTGTTTTGTTTTCTAAAAATATAAAAATCTAAAAAGAGGTTTTCTCAGTGGACACCAAGTATAAATTGCACCCAAGGCTAATTCTCTCGTTTACCTAGTCAATATAATGTGGGGCTGCTAAAGCTTATGATTTATTCTTAAACAGTTGCTTCAAACTACTCATAATTTAAAGTAAAAGAAAAAGGTGGTGTTTGATGCACTTACTTGAGTAAGTCGGCATAATCTCGGTGTGGAGAGACTGGGAGTAGTAGTAAAGCAAGTGTACTTAAGTCACAGTTGATTTTTCCATTTCCTGCATATAACTAGTACGCAATGTCACTCTAGCAACCCCCAACTAACCTCAAGCAACCCCTACTATAACTGGACCCGGCATGCGAGTAACGGGCACTCACAAAGCATGGGACAGACAGTGTCCTGGTCTGTATTGCACTCTTTAAAAGAAGGAAATCCATTGTGCTTGTTCAATTTGCCGTGGTAATAGTCTCTTTTTGGACACCATAACACTACCCCTTAACGCTGTGTATTAACCGGATGTCTTATTGAATTCACCGCCCAGGTTATCCTTGCCACGTTTTACTAACTGAGTCGCAGTAAGTGGTAGTTTTTTTAGTGTCTTAGCCGTCTTCTAATAGCTAATTGTCTCTGTATATGTTCCATACTCATTTTTGAAACTGATTGGGTAGTACTTAATGAGGGTCTAATCTGCACAACGTCGTTTTCCGAAGAGCGAGTGTTCTGCTACACAAAGGTGTGTATGGTCTCTTAAATGACCTTGAATGTATGGCAACGTACCTCTACGGTTAGGCAACATACCCTGAAGTATCGCACTATGGAAACAATACGAAACGGTCTGTATATACAGCAGTCGTTCTGCGCAGCTGCCGAAAAACAGGGAATTTATACAACGAATAAGCGTTTTCGAATTCGAGCCGAGTAAAGGTGGGTCTAACGTTTATTTTGTTGTTGCGTTTCGAAAATTGTATTTATAGGTACTATTTGTTTTGCTCTTTCGTGTACTAACTATGAATCTTTGAATTTCACATCACAAATATGTTATTATTTTGATTATGCATAAAATGATATTTGAAGCGTGGCGTTCCTCCATGCTTTTGTTTTGAGTACCGTTATCATGTTTGTTTGTCATACTGTACTAACAGTAAAGGTGATTACGCCTTTATATTGTTTATGAAGCATTTATTTCTGTATTCCCGAATAATAATTGCTAATTGCTGCACCTTTATTATCAGTGAGCAATTTCGATTTAACTATTCATTGGGAGTACCGCATATGCAGTTCCATTCTCCACTGCATATGTTATTCCTTCATTTCGTGCAGACTGCAGCTCTTGTGTTTCTCTGTATGAGTGGTTTTTTTTGTGCACGTTGCTGGACGTTGAGAACGCAATACGGGAAGTGGGTCCTCCTATTACTATTCCTTCTATATTTAAATGTTTTGCTTTGGCGATAATAGACTTAAACATGAATACTTACCTACTATTGCAATTTTCACATGTAGGTACCTACCTTTCGTTTTAAATTAATGGAAGTCGATGCCGGAGTAGAGCTATGTTTTTGATGTGTTCTTTTCTGTACATGCAATTTATCATTTTACGTGTTATTTTATCTAAATTGAACCGTAGATGTGCTGGATGTGTTTTGTGCTTACTTCATTTGATTTATCGTATTTTCAAGTGTTCTAATTATGTCTCTTGTGCTTTGTTCGTGTTGATTTAACTGCATTTGACTTAATTACCTGATTTTATTTGTCATGTTTACACTTATGCATTTATATGATGCCATTTGTGTTTGTTTTTACGAATTTGTTTTACTGCATTTGATTCGATACCTATTATCCAATTTGCTATTTTTGATTTGTTGCATTTTGTTGTAGTTTATATATTTCTTGTATTTGCGCGCGTGTCTTATGTTCGCCTTTTTCACTCGAAGGTGACTCTTTTCACCAGAGTTGCCAACTGTCAGTTAGAGTCTTCGCTCTCTTCTGCTTAGCGCCCAAAAAGGTACTTCCACTGTTGGGATATTTTTATGGTTCGACGAGTTGCAACTGAATTTTAGGTGTATCCAAAAACTTTTCATGTTACAAAAAATTAACCTCTTCCCACCCGCCACAGTGCAATTAGTAGGATTTATCTCCCAAGGGAGACAGTACGAATGCGTCATTCGTTTCCGAGTTCGAAAATGCTCTAAGTAGGTACCTTTATCTCATCTATCGAAATCCTGGTCCGCCACTGCAAGTGGATTCGATTACCAGTTACTTTCAAGCATACCCCGAGTTTTCTGTGAAGACATGTCAAAATGCTACTTAGTTTAGTGATAAACGCAGTTGACAAAGTAGAGTCTCCCTTGTCCCTTCCTCTTCTAATCTAAGCACCAAAGGGGGTTGGGGACATTGGACAACATTTTACTTCTGTAAGCAGATCTAACATATCTACCATTACAGGGGAACGCGATGTACAATTTGAAATTTCATTAAGTACCTTGTAAGGTGTTTCATTGAGCGCAGTGAAACAAATGCTTCTAACTCACTCGTTCATAAAATAGCGGCTACCTGAGGATGGCAAACTCCATCTTAAGTTGATGAAATGTAAGACAAGCCAAAGTAACTTTTCCTGTAAAATTGGTTAAGAAAACCACTTGCTATATGGTGGAAAGGAAAGGAAAGGAGCAAATGTTTTTCTTCAATTAGATTTTTTCTAAATTTTCTCTAGCTTTGTAGTAATCCTATGTATATGTTACCGGCAAATTGCGAAATCCGGCATTTTGCAAACTGCCTAGGCATTTCGCGAAATGACGAATGCAACAGGCAAAGTGAGAAATAGAGCTGGAGTTCGCACTTTGCCTGCCTTTCTTTAGGGATTTCGCGAAATGCCCATACATGCAGGCAAAATGCGAAGGCTTCGTCATTTCCCACCAATTGCGGATACAGTGTTGCCATTGGATTGTAAACGAGGCGAGGATTGCGATTTTATTTAAGTACTCGTTAAATATTACGCTCACGTTTAGACTGCATTTGTTCTATGGGTTTTTCTGGCTTTGGAGTTACTGTGGAGAATATATCAGATGGGTACTAACGAACAGTTTTACGTTTGGCACCGCTGTACGCGCAATCTGTGGAAATAACCGACCATTCTCACTTTGCCTGAATGTTTAGGCATTTCGCGAAATCCCTAAAGAGAGGCACGAGAAGTGCGAACTCGAGTTCCATTTCTCACTTTGCCTGCTGCATTGGTCATTTCGCAAAATGCCTAGGGATTTTGCAAAATGCCGGATTTCGTAGTTTGCCGGTAACATATACATTTTATATTTACCCATGTAGTGCAAAAGAATAACCCTACCGCTGAGGGCATTGCGTGTCATAAAAGACTACTAAACAACAGTTTGTCAGCCGCAATCGCAGCTGAAGGGCGTTTGTAGTATGACAAGATTTTACAGATTATGATTTCTTTCCCGATCTGTGACATTTTTAGACATTTTAGTGCCATGGGGTTTAAGGAAGATTTCCTCCAGGATAGGTTGAACATTTGTGTGGGGTCATGCACCTTTTTGAAACTAGTTCATGTAAGTTTTGAATGGTCAGATTTCTTTTAAAAAATTAAGACCAAATTGCTGCGAGTCGTCAAATTTGCGTTGATTAATTTTCGGATTTTCTGAGTGGTGTAAGTTACAGATAAAGATAATACATTGCGATTGGTGGAAATCATGGCGAAGATAGCCGAATGGGTGCAGGCACTGACGGAATTCCGGTTCCGTTTCGGTTTTCAAGGTAACTCTCATAGGATAGGAAAAAAGTTAGAAGAAAGAGAACGGCTGCGAAAGCGTAAAATTGGGGTAAAAGAAAGTTATGACGTTCGGGAAAGTGAAAGAGGGCCGCTTTTCTTTTATCCGCAAAGGAAAAGCGTTTCGTGTTGGGCAGACGGAAAAGAGTTCTTTGGAACAAAGTCCAAACTCGTGGATAATCACGGTGATATGAATGCTGACTTGTTCTTTATAATAATAACTATAATAATGTTTATTGAGCATGAAGTACAACAGCAAAAAACATTTAAAAAAAAATAATCATAATTAATAAACGAAAAGTGAACATCTAAACGAAACAAAACAATAAAATAATAATGTTGTACACCTCAAAAGGTAATGAAATCGGCCTAAAGCCGTTTTTCAATTCATCTTGTAAGATACAAAATGATAAAGAAAACAGCCGTCTTGCTAAATTAATTACAATTCTCTAAGAAAAAGCTCTTACTAGATCTAACAAACTGGGGATAGTTCATGTGCAATGCATCTAATCTTAAATTTAACAAAGATGGTGCAACATATGTGAAGCAACCCTGGAATTATTGCAGTTTTATATCTAGGTAAAAGAATTTTCAGTGGACTGAATAGAAGCCTGTTCCGAATTTGGAGAAAGGTCGTTGATTGTGATAAACTACTCCACCGTGGCAGCATCCAACAAAAGCCTGAATTAATCCACGCATTCAGCAGTTGCTGGCAGGTTCAAACCGAAGCTACCCGCCCTGGTACGAGCACATGCACTTGCCAAGCAGTAGAAGGTGGATGATAAGTACTTGCGCGAGCACGGCCACGAATGTTTACGCTTGCCACCAGATTAACGCCATCTAATCGAACTCATTTGGGCGCAGGTAATTTTGACACATTTTTGCATGTAACCATTTTACCATTTGATTTTTGGTGGGTGAAGACCTACTATGATATTCACAATATATGCGAGGATGGCTATGGGGGACGATAAGACCCTCCATGTGGGGAACCCTGCGCTGGCGAAATGTACGCCGGAAAGCTGGGGTTGCGTCGTTAGGCACATGGAGACCGTTATAGATCAATGTTACACTCCGTGCGCCGTTTTCCATCAAGTTTCGGACCTCATCATTCATATTTCTGTGGCTTGGTTCTAAAACGGCCATGTCTTTTTATAAAACGGCTTATGTCTTAGGTTGTATCAGTAAGGAGATATAGAAATATGCTTGGCCAATGTCTAACAAGTTTAAATTATATCACCAAATTCTAAAACGACCATAGTAGTGATTGGTTCTTCCTGTGACATTATATTTTATTTTATAAGGCCCAATGATGACATTGCAATAGCCATGAGTTTTGTTGTTTTATGAATTGCTTCTAATAACAGAAATGTTGAAATTTATTTTTAAATTTGCGGGTATACTAAAAGCTTATTAAAACATGTAAAAACAGTTTTGTATGTACCTTTTAATTCTGAACAACTTTAAACTCTACAGTTTTTTCTGTAAAATGTACAGGAGAGTGGGATATTGCATAAAACTAACTTCCCATGTTAAATCCCTATGTTTTTACTTACCGTGCACCACCCGGTTATGCAATCAAAAAAGAGTTGCTCTCAGTGTGAAGTCACCTTTGGGATTTTTGTTTACATGGGAAATCACATTTAAGTTGAACTTCCAAAGGAGACTCGACGTCAATTCTTTTTTGATTGCCTGTTATTATGTCATTAATAGGGCCAATTGCACCGTCAAAATTAAGTATCCCTTAAAGTTAAGCAATAAGCATAACTTAATTACCATAAGGATTGCTCGAACACTGAATTTTTTCACCGCGTGTAGTGACTAGTGACGTCACTCGCGGACCCAGTACCAGCGCATGCTTTGATTAAGGCCGATTCCCATTATAGCAGCATCGAGCAGCGCGGCGCGGTGAAAAGCGAGATAAGTAGATCCGTTTTCACCTAGGCAGAGCGGTGCAGAGCAGAGCGGCGCGGTGCAGCGCAACAAATTTTAAACGCGTCGGGAAGCATTGGAATACGCGGCGCTGCTTTGAAACGCGCCGCTCTGCGTGTAGACGGACAAGTGGGAATCGAGGAGCGAAGCAGATCAGCGTGGTGCTGCGGCTTGTGAAAAGCATTTATTTGTCTTCTGTGTTTAGCTTGCGTGTGTTAGTGGATTCGCTATGAACGGACAAAGAATAGAAAAATTAATTGTACTCGTCCGCTTTCTTTTTCTCCTTTTTTCGTCATGTACATGGCATAGTGCCGCTATAAATATTGTGAAATCATCTGGTGATGATGACGATGATGGCTCTTCTTCGAGCGTGTAAGAATACATTCTCCCTTAAACTGAACACAAACAGAAACGCTGCTTCGTCACGCTTCCAAATGGTGCTTAAGTGGGAATACCCCTCTACAATTTGCTGCTAGCGACGCGCCGCTCGGTGCTGCTCTAATGAGAATCGACCTTTAGGATTACCATAAAATACATTCAAATGGGTGTTGTAGGCAGGCATTTAAATTAGAAACACTTGTCCATTAATTTCGCTTGCAGCACCATATCCATTCCTTGCGTATTAATCCATCGGTTTTAGGGAAGTTATGGTCTTGGTCAATGACTTCCGGGTTAGTGATTTTTGTGCAAACACGGCTGTTGTTACAGTCTAATATTGCACATCGGCGTCTTGGCGTCCATGCAAATACGTTCACAACTTAGCAAATTATAACTGTCAATTCTGACAGCCAGGTCCGTTGGTGACGTCACATATGACTTAAACTTGGGCAACATTACAAGTATACTTTGTTTCACTGGTGCTGAACCTGACGTCATAAATGTGATTCTCTCTTCATTACATTTAAATCGATTGAGACAAAAAAATTACGTCATTAACGTAAGTCGTGACAAATAAACCAATTGATCTGTCATAATATCAATCCGTCAAACGATTTTCGTTATAGACAGATTTCCAGTGTTGATTAGGTAGTTTGTGTTAAAAGTGAAGTAAATATCATCAAAGTTAAAAACGCTTAGGCAAGTCGACAGTGCAGCAACGCCGTTAATAGACAAGTATTTTAAAAATTTTACCGCATAATGGTTCGATTCGCTCATATCATGAATTTAGGTCATTCCCGTTACCATTAGGTAAATATGACGAACCGATACACAGAATGAAGATGTTCGCCAGAACACTTAGGTATTGAATTGATTTTATAGGTGAGAATGTTACACTCCGTTCCTTACACAGTAATCTTCAACGACTTGATGGCGTAGAAATATCTGCTACCTCTTTGTCCCGCAGTTTGAAGAAACTGAAATTCACGTGGCGGAGATGCACCGTTTCCAATAGATTATTTTTAATGGAACAGCCCTATGCAGTTCAAAGAAGACTACAATTTTTGAGAGACTTTAAACACAACGAAATTTCACTCTTTCCATTACGACCTGTGGTTTTAGACGAAACCTGGATATACAGTAAAGGGTCTTTTAGAAGAAGCTGGCAAGATGGTACTCTCAAAACAGTTAGAAAAAGAAGTGGTGAAGGGGTCCGGTATATACCTAATACTCCATGCAGGATCAGAAGATGGATTTGTGGCGTAGTGTCGTTTTTTCTTTTGTACATACGATTTGAATATGAACATTTGAGAGTTTTTTCTTCACTAGGTACCTGTTTTCTCTCACAATTGCGTTTTTTTTAAATAAATCGGATCAGAAGATATTCAAGATCCTTATGCGAATATCTCGACTGTGTGGCAAAAGAACAGAAACTGTATGTATGCGTTGTTATTTCAATGAGCCAGTGGTATATAATGACTACGCTTTATCTCAAATTTGTAAGATGTATAAATGCGAAAGGCTTACCGATAAACCATGGCCTATTCTACTTCTGCAAATGGCTAGTTAAGGGTCATTAAAATTCGCGCAACTTAACGCGTATTCTTCACATTGGTAGCATACTTAATTTCACATCAACATTATGTAAACAAAATATTAATTTACGAACTGCCTAAACAAACTTTAAGTTACAAATGTTCCTATGCGTTTTCTGTAACCATCATACACTTCATCTCAAAGAGTTTCGGATGCTCTGGCAGTATCCATTTGGATGTGCAAAGAATCGGTTGCATGAGGTGATTACAAACGGTTGAAAAGGTTTAATTCATACCAACGGACTTCCTCTACATAAAATACATGACCATTTAGCCATTATAAAACCTAAGAACAGGAAAAAAACCTATCAGAACCAGATGCCTTACAAGTGATTGTCAACTTGGGCGGTCTAATAATGATGAACGATAGTGACACCTTAATAAATAAGTTGAAACGTCAATGTGACAATGTGTAAACCAACTACTAATTTACGACCTGCCTTAATTTTGCTATGACGTCAGATAGTGTGACGAAAGGTTCAGCACCCTTGAAACAAAGTATATAGGGATCGAGCAATCCTTATATTATATAGTATCCTTGGGTAACGTTATAAATATGGTTGTGAATTTACGCTGGCTGTTATGATTAGGTATTTATCGTATTACCGTTGTGAACATGGATAGTTCGATATGTCATAACTTTGTTTTATTTGTACAAAGATCATACTACACTAGATAGCCAGCGTATATGCAAGAGTTGTTTCGCGTTTAAGTAGTTCCATAAAAATATTTATAGGGGGCTTTCGAAGTTAAGAACGTAACGTAACTGATTCATCCGAAGCCGTCTTCGTACGAGTTCGAATCATATCATAAATACAAAGAGTGATTATTGTCTAAACACGAGACACATAAACATGACCTACTCAACACTCCTCACTATCATTGGGATAAAATTACATTTGTACGTGGGGCGTCATTCCAGACAAGGTAGATTCTATTACAGACAGGACGTTACAATGAAAGAAATAATTTAAAAGTTGTACCTACACAATATTCCCTTTGCTTTTTTTTAACCAGCGCTAACCAATACATTTTCCAGATTTTCGGATTTAATTAATAATTGCAAAAGCGTCTTTTTTCTTAGCATAATTTCTGAAAACGATACTTTAGCAAATCTTCAAATATAATATGCACCTACTTATCCAGGCATATTTACATTGTAACCACACATTTATCTAATTTAGATTTGTTTGTAATTAAGCATTTTATGATTGGGATAAACGAGATATCCCGCTTAGCCTCCTACATAATAAAATTGTGTCCAGCAAAAGTGAGTCGGAACTAGATGCGTCTGTGGTTAAAATTTCAAAGAAATATCTCCATAAATATGAAAGTTGGCATTGCGCCGTGTGCGCAAAATATGGAAAATACGAAACTGATCGAAATGGGCAAATATAGACCATAGCGGCTATCAATTAGCGAAAACCCGAAGTCTCTAAGTGGCCCAGGGACCGAGATCTCGATGGAACGGATGGACGGACGGACGGACAGACGGAAACACGAGCACATAAGCTTTACCTCAACTTCGTTGTGTTACAATAAAAAATTTAATTTAAAACAAGATGTGAATATTCGGAATTTTAATTTACAGTAAGGTAACCAGATAAAAACATCTATAACACCCACGCAAGGTTGCGCTTAAGAATGACACCGATATCCCATACAATAGCCCTTTATTCTAAAAATAACTGTGCTTTGCCATTTTGCGCGTCTTCTTACCCCGCCATGTAGTTTGTACTATTCTATTCTCATAAAAACACAGCCGCTGGAGGACGCAGTCGACTTATGTGGCGGGACGAATTATGAGAGTCTAAAATTTATACAGCGCTGTCTATCTATAGTAGTGTAGTATGATCTTTGATTTGTATACCTACGTTTTAAATAAGTATAAATAAGTTTGAATTCGTATAAATAAGCCGAGTATTATTATGATATTATTGATATTCACTGCATTTCCATATGGTTCAGAAAAGTGTTTGCATGAAGGATCACAATAATTTTCAACCTTTAACGTAAAGAACATTCTACCTATTTGCCGAAATCGATTGCCAATAAGAAATATTAAATACAACGTTACCACCTAATGCGTTACTTTCTTAATTTAAACATTCTACCTGCTTGGTACAGTTTTAAAACTATTTTTTCTCCAAGCATACACATGTACAAGATATCATTTCTTAACCAACTTCCATCAAAAGGTGTTATTGGTATGAAAAATTCAGCCCAGACAAGCAATTTTTTAATTGTCTAAAATTAGCCTTGTGTTCGTTATTTTCGTCTTGAAAAATCTACACATACCGGTTTCATCGAGATCAGGTTTAAATCCACGATTGCAACTTTGGGTTGGTCCCTGTGCGGTTGCAAAATGTGTAAAACCATTCTGATATGTTGTATAGTCGCGCCTTAAAGAAAGGGAAATAGAGAGGAAATTTGAATAATGACAGATAGACGAAAATAATTGAAATTAAAGGATTAAAGATGAGTTTAAAACTGCTGCTATTACAGTAGGTACTGACCTAAGCATACTTTCCTAACATTAATTATTTTCTATTACTGCGATCTGGGTCAGGTTTGGTATAAGCATTGGTCTATGGTATAAGCTTAAATCAAGCATTGCAACACTTTAATGGCATTATCCCGGAAACAGGTATAATAATGATAATGTAATAATGAAAGTGTACACGGTACATCGCATGTAATGGAAATAAAATTATTGTTTACATAAAATAATTGTTTTTATTCTATTGACAATGAATTAACTTAACCTTTCGACAGTTTGCCGTTTATGACAGTTTTATTAGCTTATCCTCAGTGTTCACCCTTTGCGATGTTTTGACAACGTAATTGCACTTCAATATTCATGAAGGTTGCTACAAACGGCTCCTCACACAAATTGTCGAAATTTCCAAAGGAGGTCGAGGACATTATTACGAAAAGATCTTTCAAAACGGAGTGCGAGTATTTTATTTCAATAAAATGCTAAATATCAACTAGAACCACCTGATTTGAGTGGCTTAAATATTAACTCATGTACAAAAAGTTTATAAATTAATTATATTCACAACAGTATAAAAAACGACTACATTGAGCAAGACACTTATTTCATAGAACAATTCAATTGTTCTTATCCTACTTATTAATGTAAACATTTATGGATTATGACTAGGTTATAAAATAGTCTTTACAATAAAATACGATTTTAAATAAATAAATTATTCCCGTTTGATTCTTCTTTGTTGGGACGCGAGGTACGTTTGGTAGTAGAAATTTGAAAATAGCAGAATGAACATGGTCGAGTGTAGCAGAAGTAAAACGCCAATTATTGTTGGGTACCCGCAATCGACCCAGAATAATTGCGCCGAATGCACAAATACCATCGTGAATTGTACCTAAAACGTTTAGCGTTAAGATCGTATGCTATTAGAGCATGATTATTACCAGTTGTAAGCTGGTGAGGTGCTTTTTCCACCACAGGTACTTCTGGTACTCGGGGCCCATTGCCGATACCATGTAATAAAAGTACATGACGACGTGTACCAAATTGTTGATTAAGTTAGAGAAGGTTCCGTGACCACCTGTAAAAAATCTAATATTGCAGAACAGTTTTACTATAACACAGTTTTTCAATTTGGAGACGGTTAATATAATGCAATTTTACTTTCTAACCAGTTCACAGTGTAGGTACAATATTAACCTAAATATTAAGTACGTGTGACGTTGAGCAATGATTTAAGGTAGGACTACTAGTAAACTATGTCTCTTTAACGGATGGCAGTTTGCGCGCTGAAGGAAATATCTTAGTCACTTTGTGCTAATGCTTTAA
The DNA here is from genome assembly GCF_008802855.1 of Photinus pyralis. Taxonomy (NCBI): domain Eukaryota; kingdom Metazoa; phylum Arthropoda; class Insecta; order Coleoptera; family Lampyridae; genus Photinus; species Photinus pyralis. The sequence goes on along the minus strand of NW_022170738.1, from coordinate 27,700,804 downwards.
TAATGGAAAACTCAAATAAGGAAAGATATATCGCTGAGTGGTTTACGACGCATTCTTGCCTATGACAAGGTAATTAATTCTCACCTGCTATAAATTTAACTAAAATCCAAGTTTCTAAAGGCGTCAAGCTGTGATGATATACATGTAAGAGTGTGACTTGGCTCTCCTTCTTTCGCATTACAAAGAAAATGGTATCCGCAAATTCTGTCAACTTCGAAATGTAGTACCACCAGCACAAATTGGCCATCTGCAACGGAATCTTTAGAGATCAACGATTACTGTCACTTTAACTTACTCTTATCGCCTTTTGCCCGTAGGAGTAATCGACAGGCTCGCATTTGTAACTGTAGTCGAAAAACCACCCGCTCATCAAATGCTGCAAAAAAACATGGTTAACCAACCACCTATCCTTGAACTCAAGCAACTAGCAAGGTCTATGTGCAATTCAATGAACGTCCTTGAGGTGAAAGCGTACCCGGAAGAAATGGTACCGGTTATACCATTAACGGCATGTGTTACAAACGCGATACCTATTATATGAACGTTGTGCAACTTTACGTTCCATGATCAAGGTTACAAATGAAAGATTGCAAATGAAAGATTGGTTCAGTAAACTTACCTCGTATAACATGAATATACTAAATAATACTTGAAATCCGTTGTAAACTATTAAAATTTCTCTTAATTTAAAAGGTTTCCGATCCCTCATGATTCTTGGCCCTAGTATTATGACTGCGTACAAGTATGTCACCACCATTAAAAGTGTTGGTACTGGACTGTGCATTAAGGGCCAATCTGTTGTGCGGGGGTCTGTAAGTAAAACAATACATAATTAATTGACAGAGAGAACAAAGTGGTAAATTAGCTAGCTAGTCCATTGAAATGTTACATTTTTTTGGGCTTAGTGTGCGTTTGTCAGAAGACGCAATTTTATTTTTTAGATATCAAGGAGGGGTTAGTCTATAGTTAAATCCAAGTTTGTGGGGTTGTAGCCCTTGTCCCGCGGCCGCCATCTTGACAAAATGGGTGCAAATGGTTTTTATGGTTTATCTGACAAACTATTGGTCTCACAAAAAATTTGTTCAGACATTTTTGAATAAAAATAATTCTCTACAACTTTGGTTCAGTAAATTTTAGTCGTATAACCAAAAGTACCAAAGTTATAAACGAAAATCTAGACGAAAATTGATGAACATTTTGTAAAAAATTTTCAATTGGTCGTTATAACTTTTTTTCTGGTCATTTTACAAAAAAATGACATCAGGCCATTTTTATAGAGGAGTTTTCAAGGAATAATTTTCATTACAAACTTTTTCGATTTTATTCATTCATTAAGATTTTATAGCGCTTCAGTGTTAAACTATACATAAATATTAATGATTTTAACGTACCTTTCTAATGTTCTAAATGACATAATTACTGTTTCCTTAGCCTTTTTGATGGACCAGGCTGCGTTGGAATTGAAGACGAGATAAATGTACCTACTCGTTGTCGCTGATTTAGCGAATCGTTTGTATCGCTGTTAAAAAAATCATCATCTTTATTGCCACCATATAAAAGGAAAAAATGTTCACCAATGACAGTGAGCAGAGCAAGATCGATTCTCTTACTGAGGAACAACGCTATTCCACTTGCTAACTCTGGATGTTTCTCCAGGGTTATGAGAAATTTTAGTTTGCCAATGTTGTAAGCTGCTGATGTGTTACGTCCTGAAAAAGCATGAAGAAACAGCAAATTATCCGCAATGACGTTTTTGTGCATAAAACCTGACGGAGAATACAATTGCTGTACGTCCTTTTCACGGTTTAAAAAACATATTTCTTTGTTCCAAAAGCCGTGAGCAACACAAGTATGTCGATATCTTCAGCTACAATAGTAACTGAGGCAAACGATTGGGATGCAGCAAAAGCAGAACGAACGATGAGGGTGTCTGCATCTGATTGTACTTGGTCGACAGTGAAACCCACCTCTGAGAATGAATTTTTGAGAAGTACAATGAAATTAGCCTTGTTCTTCTCATTGCCAAGAAATTTCTCATGTGATAACGTCGGTACGGTGTTCTTATCGAATTGTACTTCTGTTTCTGTCGACTGATGTTTCTTCGTGCGACGCAAACGCAACCAAGACATCGGGGTCTTCTGAGTAGCCGTCTCGTAAAGACAACACTAATACGTAGATGTTCTTTTATCCCCACACGGTTACTATCTTTTATCCCTGCACAGTATTATCGAAAATGAACACTCTGATTTCATGAATCTAGAGAATTTATTGTATTCGTTTCGTAGCGCTGTAAAAACTTAATTAATGAATAAAATTGAAAAAGTTTGTAATAAAAAATATTCCTTGAAAACCCCTCTAAAAAAATGATCTGAGGTTATTTTTTTGTAAAATGACCATAAAAAAAGTTATAACGCCCAATTGAATTTTTTTTACAAAAGTTCATCAATTTTCGTTTAACTTTGTTACTTTTGGTTATACGACTGGACCAAAGTTGTAGACAATTTTATTCTCATTCAAAAATGTCTGAACAAATTTTTTGTGAGACCTATAGTTTGTCAGATAAACCATAAAAACCATTTGCACCCCTTTTTTCAAGATGGCGGCCGCGGGACAAGGGCTGCAACCCCACAAACTTGGATTTAACTTTAGACTAACCCCCCGTTGATATCTAAAAAATAAAATTGCGTCCTCTGACAAACGCAACCCCAAATGTAACTTTTCAATGGACTAAGCAGTGTAGCAAGATTATTGTTGTAGTATGGTAATTATGAACGCAAAGATTTAATTTATTCAAACTGCTTCACATTTGGTAACTGTCCTCTCGGCAAGGTTGTTATGTTGTTGCTAAAATATCAAAAGCGAAAACATATAATGCGCCGCATTGGTACTTATGACCCAAATTTTTATACACAGAATAATTTCGTTTAACCCCTCTCACTTTGTTCAAACTACCAGCACATGCAAAATTATGAAATAATAGGATCCATATGATCCATTCCATCGAATTATTATACACTAACCTCCGTAATTAGTTTTTCGAGTAAAAAAAGAGAAAATAAAAATTATGTATTTTTCTGTTATGCAATGATTGTTTATTTAAAAATTATTGTTGAATATACTTACCACTAATTCTATCGACTATTCCTACGTAGCTATCTAACGCTAGGCGTACCAAACTGGCCATTTCCTGAAACAGCAAAGAAAAATTTTGTTAACATTGATGCTTGGATGGACCAGTTTCAGCAACATGAGTCTTTCAAGTGTTGCATTTAGACAAATTGTGTTCCAATAACATCAGCAACGGATATAATAGTTGCATACTGCACTAGTTACGTTCCACTTTTACCTACTCTGTGTTTATTAGGACAGCTCTAAGAAAGGTAACCGTTACAAAAAATTAAGAAATTGAAGATGGGCTTCAAAATCTATTTTCATGGACGTACCGCGATCTTAATTACATCGGAAATGTTTAGGTAATCTGCAACTGCACCTTTGCGGAACAATGATAGTTATGGCAATGTTTCCTAGAATAACAGATCTAATTGTAAAAACCGTTGTTATCAGAGTAGTGTTTTAATAACCGTATACAGAATATATGTAAGTAAAATTTCTGCTTTTTCTTTCATTTATTCAATCTCCACTAAAACCAATAGGCCCACGCGCTTTCTGTCGCAATAAGGGCAGCTAAATTAGCAGCGTTTCATAATGGGTCCATCTTTGTTAGTTGACCTCATACAATCTTTTGGTTTTGAAAGTGTGGAACTTGACTTGAAGAATGCATTCGATTCTGTAGACCACAAGCTGCTTGGTAATAAATTAAGTCGCTAAAATGTAACCAGTACTCGCAGTAGAGAAAATGTAAAAATGTTGCAATGTAGAGGTTCAAGCCTTTGATGCGAATTTTGCACAGGAGCACAGGGTTCCCACAATATGCAGATCTAGATGGGTTTGAGCGGAGGTTATATAAAAAAATTGTCCTCTAACATCCCTAACTTCACGGCAAGCTTAACGAATGTCACACATTTGATTGCAAATATGTATCTAATATCGTTAGGAAAAGGATAGAAGACGAGCAGGCGTAACGGCCCATCACGTATTTGAGGGAGGTGAGGCGGTGCAGCCGCCGAAACCGTGCCTATGTTACAGGAAAAAAATTGCTCACCATGTATCTAATGGCAACATTTTGAACATCTTTATATTGATTGAAATATAATGATCATTCAAGATTTTTGTTATCCCATTCGCACAAAATACAGGGCGATAAAAACAACATTTTCTAGATATTTCATTTACGAATTTTATAGAAGCAATTACCAAAGATCGGCGCCTCCCTTATTTAGGGGCATTTGGTCACTATTTAATTATGTTAAATTTACCCACGTGGTACATTTCTTTTATTGCGGCAATGAGTTTTCTAATACGGTCGTTTTGTTTAGGCTACCAAAGTCCTAATAATATAAGGGCAACATGCTTATTTTCGGGTCTTCGTTACCTGGCCATTAGAATTGGACTTATTCATTCTCACTGTGTGTATGTTTCGAAAACGATTTAAACAATTTCCGAGACAATTTCCGATTGGTTCAGGTGCGATATTTAGGTTCGATGGTTTCCAAAATAACTTCTACAATGAATTTTAAGTTCATTCTGTTATAGCCATTAGAAAGATGAAACACGAATCTGGAATGTAAAAAATGTCGAAGAAAAGATGCAAGAGCGCAGTATTATACTGCTCACCTGTTGACACCTGGTCCTTCTTATTCATATTTTAGAACATAAAAATTTCCATAAAACATTTAAGAAGACATAGAGATTCTTAATAGTGTTGCATGCCAATTAAAATTATGCGTGTTTTAAAATGTAGTAACTTTTACTTTATTGCATAGCCGCCCACAAAATATTAAGATGACATAGTTAGATAGTTACTCAGCTTATTATTTTAAATAGCATCCAATTATTTGGAGAGCAGAATGTGCAATTTTCAGTATGTGATCGCCATTTTAAACGATAGCGTGTGAAATTCATTCTACGATTACTACATCACAAAATACCTGTGACCGCAAAAAAATGCCAGCCCCTTTTTATACCAGCTCAATTTTGGTCTTTCGTTAAGATATGAAAAATAGTTCACAATCAGCCAATCTTTCTCACTTTTGCTGATAAATGGTGCACCGCAAGGATCCATTTGGTCTTATGCTATTCCTAATTTGTATAGGGTAGTGCCCAACTATTACGTTTTGCTGATTATAAGTACTGCCAAAAGATGGACCCGAATGTAAAAAGTAACAGAGATAACAGAGATGTATTATATTGAGTTTGACAAAAAAAATCATCATTCGAAGACTAAACACTCAGTTGCCACAAATTCATTCATAACTGCTTACTATGTCGTATTTAATATTCCAAATAAAGCAAAGTTAAATCTGGAAATACATTATTTAACCTTTTTTTGGGTTTAGTGACTAACGGCTAACTATATCAACATATCATGCAAGGAAAAATTGAAGTAATTTTTAGCCTTCACACTGCAGAGTATGCAGAGTGGGCGACGCCTAATTTAAAGAAGGTTCCTACTCTCAAGGCGGCAATGCGGGATGTCGAGATGTTGGGGGAGCTCACAGAAGATATGAAGGAACCTGCTACAGAAGTTGCTTGCGGAGAAACCGACCAAGTTTAACTGAACATTTTCAAGATAGTAAAAGCAATTCTAGAACTTAACCGTAAAAATTATTGCTAATTATACCCGCATCAGAATCGCCGTTTAAAACAGTTTTGTATTAATTCACCAATGAGTAGAAAATTTAAATAATTTTGACATTTCCTTTATATATTGCCAGTATTATCGACGCAGTTTGTGTGAAAAATGTTACCTACTCATCCACGCCAATAAGTTTTCATACTCTTTATAATAGGCTTTTGCGTTTGGATTTGGCAGGTAACATATTTTCTTGTGCTTCTGCAACAAGCCATTGAATGTACGGTCTTTTTCAACCGAAGTCCTTTTATTTACGAAAACGGCGATTCTTATAAGCAAACCTCAAGTGACAATTCCATGGAATTACGAATAACCAGCCCACTTAATCAAAAATTAATTCGAGTATAACGTCAGTCTGCTTTTATTACCCTTATTTTTAAATGATATTGCAGGCGTAATAAAAAATCCTATAACAAACGCGCAACGTTGCAAGTGCTTTAAGACATGATTATAAACTTGTTTTATTAATATATTATTATTTGTTTTACTTTAATGTTTAAATATTTCAATTTTTCAATTGTTTTCTCAACACTGTTTTTCGTTGTTATTTTCTTGAAAAATGACCTCTCAAAACTCAAAAGATGTATTGTGAAAACTATTTGGTCAACAAATACGTTTTTCGTATTATATTGTAGTAAATTAGATTAGATTAAATAATCGACTTTAAAAACGTAGCAAATAAAGGGTTTCGCCCGCCATTTAATATTTTAATTAAGCACAAATATTAGTGGCTGCGTAATATCTCAAAAGATGCGCTTTATTCGAAAATCAACAACCCAAAAATAGCGTTGTTTCGTTTTTAATGCACCACTCTGTATAAAATGGCAACACTCTTTTCTAATGAAATGGATCTGGGTTGCATAATTTAGGTAAAACTTCTAAGCAATGTATACTTCCGTTTGTTCATTCGTGTGAGGAACAAGATCTCGGTACCGGAAAGTCGTTGATGTCTCGTTTTATAGACCCCCGTGATCCCGCACGTGAAATGTTACCCAAATTTTGGCAAAATGTTTCAGATTAGCACCAATTTCGTTAGTAAAATGGAAAAACACATTGACTTGATGCACAGGAATTAGATTTTATACTCTTCCTGTCATACTCCCTTTTTGGTTAATTTGGTAGAGCAAAATCTGCATTAATGATTTCGTATTGGAAACGGTAAAACGCATTGCCATGGTGCACAATGACTAACTTATGTGCTCCTCCCGTCTTGGTCAAATTTCGGGGAAACGCAGCAAAGCGGTGCCGCAATATGCAAGACACGTAGCTTGTTTAACTTGTTTTATATTGCTCAAAGCCTGCATTTGTTTTTACGCCAAAAGATTACAAGGTCTGACCTTTTGTTTATACTTTATAGTAATGAAATAAACAAACAAATCAACAGCACGTCAAATGCAAACTATTAATACTAAAAGTAAATTCCGGCAGATTGTTCCACACCATAAGTCAGTGTACTTTTTTGCATACCTACCTGATACTGTGACGTGTATGCAAATTTTATACCGATTTTGTTTACTTTTATGTCATTGTTTTTATTTAGTTCGTATGTTTATAAGTTACATTTTGTGTTGATGTCAGTTAAAGTAACCAATCAAATGAGCAACTGATGTGACGAGCTACTGTTTGTTTCACGTGAAAAGTAAGTTGTAAAATACAGGATCTCAACAGTCAAAAGCTGGTGAGTAATTCTCTCTTGTAGGATAATACACGCTGTAGTAAGCTAGAAGAGTAAACAGGAAGTAACGGTCGTTGACTTAGCGTACACATTTAAAAAAAGTTAAATCTGGAAGTTTATCTTTTCTTTTTATTTGTTGAACCCTGTGTGGGGGCGGGGAAAGAATATTTCCACTGTAGAGAGACGTTGGATGCAGTAAACGTCCACTAATCAATCCGCCGTTGCAACTTATGTAAAGGAGGTAGGTTTACCAGATTTGAAACATCGCAGGTTTGTTGTTTTTTTGTTTCTTATCAGCAGGAAGCCCTGTTGGAATAATTGGTGGAGGTGGATGCCTTGGATTTTTGAGCTAGCCGTCGGTACAATTGACATTTACAGAGCGCCCTTTCATACCTTGCACTGAGGACGCAATCGTGATGACATCTTAAACATAATACCGACGATACCTCTCATCCGCTCATGGTTAATGTGATCAGACATGTCGACAGTAATAGCAACAATATACAAATACGTACACCATTACTAATTGTAGCCCTTCTCAGTTCAAATTTTAAAGCTCACGATAATAGTACATTATATATCAAGGTAGAGAAGTCCACTATTATTGCCTGAGCACCAAGATTACATCTCGAGGCGCTTGCGCCGAGGGGTGTAAGGTGCGAAGGCAATAATAGACTTCTCTACCGTGGTATATATACTATTTTTTTCACTACTAGCACTTGAAATCCTCTAAATTAACATATTATATTGATAAGAGAGTTAACGGTTGGACAGAATTGTTTGTTTCTTAATTTAACATGTCAATCAAGTACGTGGAAGTACAAGTCAAACAGGCCGTATTTTGTTCTGTCATTGAGATTTTTCAAAGAGTAATTTCGTTCGAATTTTTTCAAAATGTGATAATTTTAGGTATGTAATTTCTCTGGAAATTGCGAATGGTGGCAATTATTCGTTTTAGAGAACTTGTCTAAACGTTCATTGAGCGAAATTTCGGGTTGTGTTTTCTAAAAGTGACAGCGTGACAGTTCTCATTATTGACTACTAGTTAATAATAAAAAATTATTAACCACTTTGAACAAATGCCGAGAAAGCCTACTTTACAAGTGGAAAAAAGGTTAATAATCATGTCATCAGACGCTAGTAGTGAAAAAAAGAATCTATTGGTATCAATCTGTTGGTGAAACAAGAAACAAGAAATTTGTACAAATTCTTTGGGACATTTTCAACGAAGAGCGTTATTGAACCGTCAAACATGTTAATCTTATGAACTGGTACCGGTACATACAGGGTGTTTTTTTGGGAGCTTTAGTTAAAAGTTTCTGGGAAAGTAAAATAGGTAGGTTTTTGAAAATTTGTACTTAGGAGTTACTCTGAAGGCCGAATCGATGTAAAATATATTTGAAATGGCCGCACTTCCGGAAACACCGGAAGTAGATAGTAACTTCGTTATTTTAAATGGCAACCCCTATTTTTTATTGCATTTTTGGATTCTACGTGAAATTTCACTTCTTTTGATACCCATATGTCGTATCTACCATTTATGGTTTTTAAGTTATTTTGACTTTAAGAAAAAAAATGGCGGATGCAGATGGTACCTTGATAATTGATTACTTGAAAACGGTTGTAGTCATGGCAACCTATTTTTATCAGTGCATAGAGAATGAATAGGGCTTTCTTTTAGTGCACTTAAAAAAAAGTTAAGTTGCGTACGACCGCCCCTATGGATATCCAAATTTATGAAACTTCAAAGACTAAAAACTCAGTTTTTTTTTAATGGAATGACCATGTTCTTACTATTCCATGAGATAGAGAATCGAAATGGGCATATTTTGACAATACATGTTCCTATAGCTATCTTTAACAGTTTCTGACTTATTCCCATTTTATTGAATTGACACTATTTTTTTAGGATTTTCTTTTTAGTAGTCGGCCATGATTCTATAACAATTGAATTTTAAACAAATCTAGTGACACTAATCCATCACCCACTGTTATAGGTTAACATAAGTTTTTCAAAAATCGAAAAATGACTCGCAGTGGTTTCACCTATTTTGGAATTTAATTGTTATTTATGGTGAAATGGGCAGAATCCTAATGCACTACAAACCGTTGAAGCAGAAGTGATACAAAGCTCTACAAGAGAATATTTAACAAAGTGAATTGAATTGCAAATGCAAGATTAACAAAATAAATTCAATGCAAAATATAAAAAACTTTGTTGAAACATTTTTGGTATGGAATTGTTGCTAGAACAGATATCGCATTACCTCTCTTAATTTCCAGACTTATACGTTGTTTAAGAAATTCAGTTGAACGACTCTGTTTAGATTTTTCAAAAATTTTCTGTCCTATATCCTATTAAATGAGTTATTTATTAATGAATTATTTAGACTAGAACTAGAATCAGTGGTATTAAAGAATCCATTCCTTGATTTGTTTAAAATTCGATTGTTATAAAATCATGGCCAACTACTAAAAAGAAAATGCGAAAAAAAATGGCATCAATTCCGAGATCAATCCAATGAAATGGAAATAAATCAGAAACTGTTAAAGATAGCTATAGGAACATGTAATATCAAAATATGCCAATTTCGATTCTCTATCTCATGCAATATTAAGAACAGGGTCATTCCATTTAAAAAAACTGAGTTTATAGACTTTGAAGTTTCTTAAATTTGGATCTCCATAGGTGCGGTTGTACGCAACTTAACTTTGTTTTAAGTACAGTAAAAGAAAGCCATATTCATTCTCTATGCAATGATAAAAATGGGTTGCCATGACTATAACCTTTTTCAAGTAATCAATTATCAAGGTACCATCTGCATCCGCCATTTTTTTTTCTTAAAGTCAAAATAACTTAAAAACCATAAATGGCAGATATGACATATGTGTATCAAAAGAACTGAAATTTCACGTAGAATCCAAAAATGCAATAAAAAATAGGGGTTGCCATTTAAAATAACGAAGTTACTATCTACTTCCGGTGTTTCCGGAAGTGCGGCCATTTTGAAAATATTTTACATCGATTCGGCCTTCAGAGTAACTCCTAAGTACAAATTTTCAAAATCCTACCTATTTTACTTTCCCAGAAACTTTTAACTAAAGCTCCCAAAAAAACACCCTGTATAGTTAAGTGGTCAAATCGAAAAACGACTCTGTTTCTTAGTTCTAACGGCATTTTATGAGCCATTTTGGCCACATGGTTTTTTAGATGTAAAAAAATATGCTGAACCCGATTCTGGATGTTGCCAGGCCGAATTTTGCACTAGTTCACAAATACAGCACGATGGCGCCACTATCTATTGTATTGTGTACTATTTAGTATTAAATTGTTTTCCATAATTTATTACTTAATATATACGTAAGAGTTGGTTAATTAACTTCATAGCTAGTTCGGAAAATGTAGGAAAATATATCATGTGGTGATATAGGTATAGGGTGTCCCAAAAAAGCTGTGAATTAATTAAATTAGCGTTTTACATTTTCCTCCACAAATTTTGTTTGTTATTAAATTTTGTGCTTTTTAATAATAAGTATTTAGGTTTTTTCCAACTATATATATAAATATATATATATAAAAATTGCGTATTTTTTCCAATGAATTCAAATCTGCAATTAAAAAAACAAAACTACATCGCATTTTTCAGATGATAAAAAAAATGTGACTTTGATATGGAACACCTTGTGTATTATTACATAATATGACAGGTTATTAAATTCTTTATAAAACACTATAGCAAAAATATTTTAAATAACCAACATTTTCAAATTATTGACGATCGCTTAGGACATAGAGAGTTTATAATTTTGCGGTGCCTGTCCATCTGTTCCGAGATCGGTTCATTAGCACGATACCTCGAAAACGAATGGACCGCCGATTATGATGAAATTTTGCATTTGGATAATAAAGAAGACCCTTTTGACATCTCCGTTAGTTATAAACCGAATTGCATGAAATTCAATATGGGCATAGGCGAGGGCATAGTTTTAGCCATATAATACGCAATGGCAAAAGTTGGGCCTAATCAATTCTACATTCACAGTGCCCTTTTTGAGTTGCAAACTTTTTTATTTATGAAAGTATTTAAATAAAATTTGATACATAAGCACTTGGAATAAAAGCAAATCTAACACCAGGTTCAAAATTTGGTTTTTCACATGCTATAGCCACTACCTATAGTAGTATCTCGAGTAGTATTAAATGGCATTAAATGTAAATTAATTACATTAACTTAGCATTAACCACATTAAATTACATTAACTGAATTAACTTGAAATTAACTGCATTTACAGAACATATTAACTACATTAAAAGTTAATTTAATTATTAACTACTATTTGCACACCGAATTAACTAGGTGGTTTACCCCTCGGTTCTCGCCGACACAGTGCAGCGGCGCCACTTGCTACACTCAAATTGTTTATTTACCGCCCGCCAAGATACAGACTTTATTTACAAAAAATATGATTTCATTTTTTGGGGTAATGTTCAGAAGTAACTTATCTAGAAAACTGTCGGTTTACTTTTTCCATAAATCGTCTTGATCGAGAGTAAAGCAATAAAACAGGTTAGCGCAATAATCGGTGCAAAATATCTAATCTTTAAACAGCCGGTATTCAGTTGCTATAAACTTTTTTAAAAAATAGTCCGAACATTTTGTAGATAAAGGTCTAAATTTATAAAATATAAAATTTATATATTATTAATATTAAATTTTATTTTTCAAAAACAGGGTACAGAAGGGCGTAGAGTTGCATCTTCTCATGATGCCGGGGACATTTTGTACCATACGTATTGTCTCGCAAATGCGATAAGGGACACTGAAAAATCGAATGGTCAGACTAGTCCTCCCAAAAACTTGGCTTTAAATAAATATAGCTATGAACTAAAAGTGCACAAATATCTACAAGAGTCTTGGCGACTGCTTCAATCGTAAAAAAAATGAGCAGAATGATGAAGAAATTTAAGTTCCGTTAAAATTTTTAAACGAAATATAGGTAATACATTTGCCGTCAGAATTATCTCTATATTGTTACCGTGTTGTCTGTGTAATGTACCCAATATATGTTTTGCAATTTTCTGTGCCTCCTGTATGTTTTTTAACACCTCAATCCGAAAAACTATGTAAAATGCGTCTGGCATAAAAATTTATATATTTGGCCGCCATTTTGAAATTAGCCAAAAATCAGCTTGGCAACATCCGAATTCGGGTTCAGCAGACATTTTTACCCTTATAAACGCACGTTTCCAAAATGGCTCATTAAATGCCGTTAGACTTGCGATTTATTAACTATGGCCACCCAACTAATAGGAGGCCAGAGCGGAATATCTACTGGGGAAGGGCTTTGGGGCACACCAGGTGGCGTAATTATTGAATATGAGTGGAGTTGCGTCATCTTTCGCCTTCTCGCGTGGCAGTACTAGTATTAGGTAGGTATGTTTATTAGGGTTTTACAAATGTTGATTTTACGTCATGGCAAAATTGCCGGACACATAGATCAGTTGCAAAAAATTTATTAATTTATATAAATTATGTATTAATCAAATGAATCACTTTGCATCTGATTTCTGAAAAGTGGTCCTTGAGAAGTGTATCAACGCATACAAACATTTTAACAATAACTGCTAGCTCGGCAGTTCGACAACAAGCAAAGCAACAGAATTTAAGGAATGGTAAATAAAGAACGTATATAATGCGGCATTTTTCTATGCCCATTTCTGTACAAGTGTTCTGTGTTGGATTCTTGCACTCGTTAACGACATCAGTTGCCCTCTTTTTTATATCTAAGTGCTTTATGCAACGAGAAAAACTTTTTATACTACTAAGAGCGAGAGCGTTTAACGAACGTTTGAGTGAAAACCAGACCGTTACCAAATTTCTGTGCATTTTACCTTCTGGAATTCCTCTTGGTAGAAGTCATTTGAAGTTCCATTATTTAATGTGAGATAATGTGTTTATTAGCGTCAGTGTCAGTAAACTTTTTCATGTTCGTCACTGTCATTATCCTTTTTCAAATTCATTGAACATTCCTCTGTGATGGAAGTCTGCGTCTATCATGAGCAGGTTGTATGAGGTTTGGTGAGAATTGTCCTGCCCCACCTGCACTGCATTGGGAGCTTTAACTACGCAGATTTTATGAGTTCTAAATATTTTGGAAAGGGTAGTTCTGAAATAGAAACCTCGCAGTTGTGACAAAATTTATATTTTGTTACCAATTAAGTTGATGTTGAATGGAAGACGAGGCCCTTAGGGAAATCAGGTTTTCTTTAAATTGCTGCTATAGTACCAGAACTTTATTTGTGATTTTAAAAGAATGAGACAGAAACACGAGGCCCATAAGCAGGTATAATGCATGAGAAGGTAAAAATATAATTTAGACCACGTCATTTTCTTTGAACTTTCAGACAGATATTGCCTTAAACCTTTGAGTCAGATTTGTCGGGGAATGAAGTTGAAATTTAAAGTGGGCGAACCCACTTAATTGAAGACGTGAGGTGAGACTAAAGGAAAGAAGAAATATTGACTGTTTTGATGGGAGTAAAACAAAATCAAAGACTAACAGAATGCCACACAAGATCTTTATCCATGCTTTCGAGAATCTGATGCAAGTTTGCCAATTAATACCGACAACTTTGTACTAAAATTTCCATTCAACAAGAAATTGATATTCCCAGCCCGTCACTAAGCGATCTGTTTTCATATGGCTGAGTTGAAGCTACTTTTTCCAAGGGAGGATAGTATCTCCGACCAAAATAGCAGAATAACTATTGAAATATCGATAAAATCACGAAAAGAATATAAAGAAAATGAAAAAGATGAGAGAGCTAGTGGCAACCACCGTCAAATCAAATGTTTTAATTCTTACCAACTGTAAATGACGTAGTGAGTAATAAAAAGCTTGCCTCTTAAATATTCGCATCACTTCAAAAGATTTAAAGTGTGCACACTGCAATTTTGCAACAAATCTTCAACATATTCTGAAATGACATCTCTTAAGACACAAGTTTTCAAAGGATTTACAATGTGTAGAGTGTGGTAATTATACAACGAACTACTGTATATCAAATGCATAAGAAGATCACGCAACACTCATTATTCGTATTCTATGAATTGATCCTATTATTGCACCACGGAACCAGCTCCCGCAGACTTTAAATTAATGTTTGTCTGTCTGTCTCTTATGACTGTCTAAACCGCTCATCCGATTGCGATGAAACTTTGGGGAATGGTTGGCCCACGAACGTTTGTAAGTTAGTATAACACTTTCCGAAATTCCCAAGGGAACGGGAACAAGAAAAAAACAAGTTTTTATGTTTAACAGTTGAGAAAAGACTTGACATTTAGATCGTGGGTTTCTTTGAAGACGTTTTAAGCTGTAGTCTGAAAGAACTTTCCGAAGTACCTACGGGAGCAGGGTAGGGCAAAAAACGCGGCACAAAGGTCACTGGGACTGCTAGTTTTAAATAAATGAACCAAACGTTAACGGGTTTGAACTAAGAAACACGCTGTGAAGCGTCACCAGTAGTAGCTTCACGAGGCAAATTTTCACCTACGTGAACATCGTCTGCAGAAAGGAACAAAAGGTACTGTAATTCATATTATTTTGGTTCCCGTCTTTCGAACAGTTACTTACGAGCAGATTCACTAAAAGGCATTCGGATTCTATGGAACTAAAACTCATGCCAAACGAGCGTTTAATGTAGATTCGCCCCCAAGGAAACATGCCCTCTGAAAATTTGCTCTCCGATAATTCGACACCACAACAATCGCTTCTGGAAGATTCACCGCCGGAAAATTCACCCGCAATTCGCTTCAAGATTATTGGCCCGAAGATTTGACTTCAAGAAAACTCGTTTTTGTTCCCAGTAATATGTAAGTGGTCCTATCGTTGCTAGTAGCCAAATTAAAAAAGGAGTGAGGGATGGATTGGGGGGACTGTAATGAAAAGTTTCCCAACTACTGGCCTCGTTCCCGATCCCTTATCGTTATCGGTTACAATTGTTCAACACTGCATGCATTATATTGTAGAACGAAGAGCGGATATACCAAGGGCAAATATTCTGGAGGAAAATACCTATGGGGTAGGGAGAAAAATATTCCAGAAGCAAAATTCTGTATTATATCAATCCACTCTATCCACTATAATTATGTTCAACGACACTTGTTGTGTATCTCATTAAGAGAATCATGAAAACATATTTACTTACGAGTTGTGTTTGTCTTATAGTTCCTTGCAGGACTGTGGGGGGGGGGGGGGATTCTCCTTGAATGAAATGAAGACGTAGTGGTTATTTACCTACTTTCAACTAATTGAGATATATACTTAATTAGATTAAGAATTAATTGAATTATTATTTCCAGAAATGAAACACATTAATTCTTACATTGTAATCACAATATCAATCATTTGAAATCATTATACTCGTGTAATTGGAACCTCATTACAACAACCTTTGCAATTTGTAATTGTAATTGTTAAACCTGGTAAATATAATTGAATTAGGTACTAGTACATTTTAAAAGTAATTGCCACAACTTTGTTCGAGTGCATCTGAACACGACTACCGAAATTTGAATAGTAACCCTAGATAATACATCAAAGTAGAACACCAGAAAGAAACCAATCCACACAAATGAAAAAAAAATCCCTAGTTTTAAGACATGAACAAAAAAACAACACGGTGGACGGTGTTAGTAACCAAAATGACGAATGGAAGAAAGATGGTGGCAGAAAAGGGAGTAGCGAGTACTAAAGTAGCAACTCCAAAAATGAAGGCCAAAGATGGTACCTAAAAATAACGGAAAGAAACAGAAATTGAAGCTATAATATTGGACGATTAAACAGTGATGATAGACAGATTTACAAAGAACTATGGGGAAATACTCATCAGATGTGGGTTTCGAAATGATTATTTAAAAAATTAACACTTGTGAAAAATAGTAGGTCAGTGACAATGAAGAAATCGTTTATATCTAATTCGTTACGGAATCTTCCACTTCCTAACGCTGGTTTGATCTGGTCTACCGGCAACGATTCACACAACGACCAAAGGGCGCAATTACTTCATAACAAGGTTATGATAAACATTAGGCCTAAGGCCATCATCAGTCTGGTAAGGTCACCGACGTCTTAGGGCGGGCGGTTGTATTGATTTAATGCACATAAATCAAAAAGTAGGTACCTATACTTATACTATTTTCATAAGGGCGAATTTTTTAAACCATAATACTTACGGATTCCATGACTCTTGAAAATTCCGAAAATTACTGAGTGAAACTCAGTTCCGCCACTGTGCATACAAACAGGTATAAAGGAAAATGCAAAGGGATATACGGAAGCGTCCTAGCAGCATTGAATTTATAACTGTAGTTCAATGCTAGCAGCGCAGTGGGTAATTTTTGAAAATTAGTTGCAACCTTGGCGGGACCGAATTCAGTCTTCAGATCCGATGACTAAGCGCGCCTGATTGTGAAACGTCCCAAGGATTTTTAAACTTATTATTAGTACATCGCGCATTCATTATATGTTTCGGCAAATGTTTACATTATTTTGAATATTCAAATGTAAACAAACATAACTTTTATTTGTTACGAATTAAGGACGGTAGGACCTACAGATAGTATTGTTGAGTAACAACAAGCACACATTGTTTGCTGTATGCTGTATGTTAAAATAAATTAATACAAAAACATTGAGTTTCATATTATTACCTACTTTCAGATGTATGATTTACAAATTTCTTGATTAGGCAACGAATCTCATCGATTTCACTGGTTGCAACTTGGTTTTTGTTAGTTTTACATGAGTATGTCCGTAACGAATGCAATTGGCTAAATTCTATATTGAGAAAGCCAATAGAAATGTAATTACTGTCGAAAACCATCGGATACGCTCATATGACGTGACTAGATTAACAATTGCGTTCTGTCTGCTTTGTATTCATTCACTGAGTAAGGGATCTAAATTCACTGATTGATTCATTGTACAAGGATGGGGGGTGCCACTTCTAAAACTGAAAAGAAGCGACAAATGTTGGTAAGTGCGGATATATATGTATCGCCATTGTAACCCAAGGTAATATCCGGTATAAATTTACCATGGCGTATAGGTAGGTATTCACCTTGTGTCTCATTTGGGTTTTCTTTAGTCCTTTGAATGATTTACGTATAACCGGCAAATAAATTAATCTGAGATTCCATCTATAAGGTTTTTGAATGTGTACCTATAGGTACTTCGACACTTACGTGAAAGGTGATTCTATTATTCCAATCTAATTACCAAATTGAAAGGGATAGGAGCAAGGTGATTGAAATCTTGAGAATGAAATTACGTTGCAGATTCCTTTGCAATTACAAAACTTTTTTGGTGTGGCCTCCGGAAAATAACAACGACAAAACAAAATTTCCAAATGCAAATTATGCATGAAAACTTGTAAAGGCAATTGCGTGGAGACCAACTTCCGATTTATTTTATAGGCGACGGCTTTACATATAAATGAAGCGCACGAGGTGTAGAAAAACGTGGGTTCCGAATGTCATTGATACCCGCGATGGAAGACATTTTAGGACTCCAAGAGTTTATCAAAGTCTTCTTTTTCTTCTTCAAAAGATTTCAAGAGACTTCCAGAGGGTTAGAGAGCCTTTAGTTGAATTAAGGGTCTTACGGAGTCCATAATATCCTTCATCGCTTTAAGCGAGTGTTCGAGAATTGTCTTGAAGAGACAACTGTATCGTATAATTTTTTAAAACGAACAAAAACGTTCGTTAAAAAGACCTTTTCCTCCAAATTTTATGCAACAGAACCCAAAAAATAGAAATGAAGAGTGAACCGAAAGAAAAAATATGTAGACGATAAACTGACAAACCCTATAGTACTGTACTGTACTGTACCAATTTGCGGGTTTTAAATGGAACACTCAATATATTATTTCATTTTGAGACTCGTACATTTTATCTATAAGGTCTTATACCCAAATTTTGTCGTTTTTGGTATATAACACATAGTTATAAAAATAGGGGGTTTTATTTAAAAGGTTAAATTTAAGTGCATAAGTGTACTTATATCATGATACTACAGTATCATGAGTGTATATAGCATTTTAGGTAGAATCTAGAAATAAAATAATATATGGGGTTTTCCACTTAAAATAAGCACCTTATTTTGTAGGTACAGTACTAGTAGGATTTCGTCATAGTATGCGGGCATATGCACCTGCATATACACTGTGCCCAAGATAAGGATGTCTATCATGGGGATCTACGAAACCATATAGGACATAGAAGGTATGACGATTGTCAAATTATGGGGAAGATGCGCAATTAAAGAGTTATTATCATACTTTAAAAAAAAACAGAAAATTCCGATTATTTCGGAAGATATGCGAAAAAAACCGAAATTTGCCGATTTCGTTTATATTTTTTTCTGATGTTATTTGAATAAATTAAAAAAATAAAGACAATTTCTTATTACCACTGTTTCTCTACAAAATAGCATTGCAAAATGTTCAATACGACGTTTCGTTTCGAAAAAATGATCATCAACTTTATTTTTTTATATGGATAGTAAAAAAGTACATAATTACTTAAGTTTATTACAAATACAACTCTGTATTGTAGAGCTCAAAAAGTGGCAATGAAAAAGTGATTTTATTTTTTTGTCTGTTCAAATAACCGGTATAAAAAGGCCTCTAAAATCTAACAAAAAAAAGTTCTCCAATATTATTGGGGAAAAGACATTACCTGATAGATTTTGGTATCCGAAAATTCGAAATCATCAGAAATGAACCCATAAAAAAGAGGTATAGACCAAAAATCAATCTAAATAAAAGCAAAACTGTAGTAATCGCAATCGAAAAAAGTGTAATAAATAGTCAAGACTGAGCCGATAAAAGGAAGATATACCTAAACGAAAAGTTTTTAAAGAAAAAGATTTTAGTTTGATCTAATCGATTGAAAAACCTCAGAACTGGAATGATAGAATAAATATGTATATGAAGACCGTGTGAGAAAAGAATTGTCAGATAAATATATCTATGGGAAATTTAAAAATCGATCTCGTTAAGAATGAACCAATAGAAAAAAGGTATGGACCGAAATCCAACCACAAACTTTCAGAACGGGACAAAAAAGTTGATTCAGGTCAGCATAATCCAATAAATTAAAACTATCAAGATTCGACCGATGAAGTAAAAGATACATGCGAAAAATCCGTATAAAAAGTTTATTACATATAACCAATTCTTTTGATAGAACATTAGCTGGATTTAGACGGTTGCACCGCCTCACCTCGCTTACATACGTGATGGGCTATTACGACTGTTCACTTTCCAGAATTTCATCACTGAATATTAGACATCAGCGATCAAATATGTAATATTCGTTAAGCGTACTGATATTATATTATTATAGGTTACATGGAATAGATGGTAATGACGTTACTTTTTGGAAGTGTACGACGTTAAGGTGATATTCCTGGGAGCGAATTTTTCTTGGGAGCGAGCATACTGCCGGCAAATTTTTATAGGGAGAATCCGAGGTCGTTTTTCTTGAGAACGTGTGGTTAAAGACGAACTTTTCAGGGGAGTATATTCTGAGAACGAATGGTTCGCGAGCAAGTTCTTCCAGGGAGAGCTTCCCAAGAGCGTGCATCCTCCCGAGGCGATTGACACGCTTTGATGACAAATAACACTTTATATGACACTAAGACAGTTGTAGAAAAGGAAGCATTTACATACTTATACCTATTGCTAATTGCAACATATGGCGTAAGAGTCTTCTAACATTTCTTCAGAATGAAAAGACTCACCGTACGCTTTGGTAGGTGTTACAGTTTCGTTAAGCATATTATGAAAGCTGTTCGCAACAATAACCAAAATTCGTCACATCAAATTAATGCGTTATAGGCAATTATTCCGCCAATCGTCAATCAAGCTTACCAGTTTTTTTTCTTTCTTACGCATTAATCTATCGGCAACCATTATTCCCTTGGAGTTGGCATATCAATGAACCCATACTGTGATGAGTAATGTTACCTTACGCTGAGAATTGCAATAAAAACTTACGGATTGTTTTTGTACATCTATTCACTATTGTAATGTGCGAAACTTATAATCACCTTTTCATTGCTTTTTTAAGAAGTTCGATTCGCTCCAATGAAGCGTGTTGCGATTTGACGTCAGTTTTACATTTACAAAATTATTTATATAATATGATCGTACATAATTAAAGAAGTTGCTCAATGGGCGAATAGGGGCGAATAAAAAATGGCCTATAAAATGGATTCAGAGGGTTTCAATTGGAAGTCGCCAATTTGCTTGTCGTACGGTATATCCACCAAGATTTTGCTTGTAGGAACAAATGAAAGGTTCTAATAAGCCAAGTTGACTTTTCGATCATAAACGACCCTCGCGATTTTAACGCTTTCACTCTTCTTTCGTAATTATATCCTTTCCAATAGCAAAGATTGGACTCGAAATGCTATGTATGAGTCATAAATACTTCGAAAATAATTAATAAATTCAATTTTATCCTTTAGCAACTTCATTTGATCTTGCACTGCGTCAACACATTATGAGCCAACTGCATGATCGGAATGGTCATCAAACTGCACGATTAATTTTATGACAATCACGTGGGTCATTAGTACGACTCGTTATGATTCACACTAATGAGTTATAGCCCATAATGTTTTCCACAACCTTTTTTTTTACCGTTGCGTTTGTACCTGTAGTATTGCAGTTAAACAGGTGATGCAGCCTTAATTATATTGTAATAGGGTTTTTACTCTCCATCCTTCATTAAAACCTTCTTATAAGTTTCAACAGCCTTGGCCCATTGGAAAGTTAGATTTGATTGAATTGACACTACTTCACTCAGATTAATTCAAAATCTGTAACAGTTCAGATTCCGTGTTGTAATTAACCTAGACAAATGTTTTGGGTCACATACGACACAGATGAAGAAACTAGCTAAAAGAATTACGCAAAAGATGAGTGAATTTTTAAAAAATGTATTCCTCAAAATTTATGACAACAGTCAGACCAAATTGCCAATCATGTTATGACTGAACTTAAGCCAGTCAGATCATTCTCATCAGATTTTCTGGTTAAATTTAGAAACGTTCAATATGATACTCAGCTTTCGTTTGAGGTCCCTGAAATTGCAGCACCAACATCCAAATAACCATTTAGTGCTTCATTTTTCCATGTCACACAATTTTTTGCTCTTATGGTATTCGATCTACTGTAATTTGTAGCGCATCGTCAAGATTTTACCCCAATTTCCCTCTTAAAACGTATGTCCATTGTCCGGGTTTTAAGCGTGCGTAAACTAGGTTCTAGCGTTGAGTGAAGGCGATTCCTTTACTCAACGGCTCTAGTGAGTACACTAAGCCAAATCATCTAAAATTACAGGAAAAAAACGTTCGGATTTCAATACGAATTTAACATTTGCAATCACAAACGTAACCATCATCTCGGAAACAAATCTGCCTGTCGATTTTTTGACACAAAACATTCATACCCATGCCCTCTCACCCGAAATTCTGGTGCCGGTTGTACTGTTTCCTTTATTTTTTATAAAAGGAAGTTCTTATATATACATATATAGCTCATTTTCATCATTAGTCGTTCAAATTGTATGCTATACTTTCTTCTTAGAAAAGAAGAATAGGTTTTTTTTAAATACTTAAGAAAGATTCTACAAGCTTTTCTCAGAAAATGCATAGTTTTGCCGTTAATTGACTTTGAAACTCTAAATAGCTTTGACGAACAAGAGCTGACCTTTAACAAGCAAGAGCTCGGGTCGTATTGGTTATGCAGCAAATCATTAAAAACCATTTTCTTTGTCGTTTTTAAGAAAAACTGATACTTTCGGCTGCGAATAACTGGAAAAGTACTAACTTAAAAAAAATGGATAGAACGCTTTTTGCTTAGGATTAATTTTTTTTATCTATTCCTGCGAGTCAAATTATAATAAAAATTTTCCAACCCCCAGGGCAAAAGCGCCCTTTGGCATCATATAGATTTTATACCTTGGGGTATTCCCCACCGACTGTCAAAATTTCATTTTGATAAAATTTCCAAGTCAAAACCTTCATTTCCTGAACTATTGCAATAACTCGGGGCACAGACAAATTCAACAAGATCAAAGTAGTATCAGAGTAATGGTGTAACTAACCGGACTATATGTTTTATATGAAAGAGACAATACGTATTTTATTTAATGTTTAATTACATGTACTACGGGACATGATTTTTAATATAAATAATGCCTTTGCATTTTCCGCTCAAAACTACCTGCAGACTTAAACAAATCAAGAAGCGAGTAAAGGGAGATATTTACCAAAATTTTAGGTCAATAGCACTCTCCACTAAAGCGTAGTAATGAAAAACGGTTCGACGCACGTAGGGTGGGCAAAAAAAACTAGTATCGAATAAGTTTCCGTTTCCATCTTTCCCATCTTTGTCATTTACCAAGTTACGTCAACGAAATTTTAATCACAGACGCTTCTCACAACGGCGAATCTAGTAAACATACTATGGATTTGCGCATGTGCAGAACTAACATTCTGATTTATGAGTTTATCGGTTCCGTAAGTACGTCTGAAAAATACGCTTGAGCGACGGCTTGTTTAGGTACATGGTTTTATGTTCTTGAGAAATTCTTTATGGACTAGTTTGTTATAACTTCTCTTTGGAGATTCTAACTCCGCAGATTTTTAATCGCTAGCAACTAAAATATCAAAGTACAAATTTCAAACAAGAGGGGGAGAGAAAGTAACCTTGCAAAAAGACCTCAAGGGCACCAAGTTCCTTCTCTTCTCCATCCTCGTTCATGGATATTGTAGTGCTTAGGTAACGTTGCAAAACAATTAAAATATGCTTTTCTACAACTAGACCTCCAACGTTTTAATATTGCTCACATATAGGGAAAATACAGGGTGCTTCAGGGAGCTTGCATGGGTAACATATTGGTGCAAATTAGGTTAAATTACGTTTATAAAATTCCAAAATATCAGCTTGGTTATAAGTTTAAAAAACTGTTAAACGTCGATTTCCAAAAAATTAGACTTTCGGAATACTAAAAGCTACTATAGCACAGTTTAATTTGAAAGTTTTTAGCATATGAAGTAACGTTTTTTTAATTAAATGGTAGCCATACACGATTTTTACATGGTCAACATGGTTTTTTAGTCATCATTTCAATGGTGTAAAATATAACACACTCGATTAAAGAATTCCAGTAAACTCAATTATTGTTACCATTTAATTAAGACGTTTAATTAATTTAATAATCATTTAATAATCAATTCTCATGGTTGTCTTTAGTCATGCAGATTACCTAGCATCCTTCGAAAAGAATTAAAAATCTCTTTAATTATACTGCCAACTTAATAAAAAAAAGTTGCTTTTCATATGTCAGTAAATCCCGCCGTCAATGTTATTTGGCCTCATTTTTGAGGTCCAGAACTGGACAGTATTCAATGTTGTAATAGTTATTTAGTATTCAATTACTTTAAAGTATTCAAATACTTTGTAATTAAATACATATGCGGAAGCAGTATTTGTGTTTTAACTCAAATACTTTCACATATTTAGTATTCGAATAGTTTGCAAAGTATTCGAATACTTCACCAAGTTTTCAAATACTTTGTAAAGTATTCAAACACTTTGAGAACTAGTTTAATATTCTAATCTACGACGGTGCTATGACAGATTTATCGCGACCACTTGGATGTCGGATTCGGAAATCTTAAAAAAACGTAAACACGCATGCTAAATATTGATTGTTTTTTAATTTTTAAATTCTGACCCCTCTTTATTCACCAAAAACCCTAAAAGGTTGCTCTAAAAATCACATGTGTAAAATTGCCGATTTTCTTCAATTTTCTTATTTTCATGCCCACTTGGTAAATCTATCTCCGCAGCTCTTCAATCACCAAGTACAATAATGAAAATGAAAATCTGCATAGGACGAATTGATTCCAATTTTTGAGTATCCTGATAATGACATCTCACCTACGAGCAAAATTTTACATACGAACGACCTTATTTGACCAAATAATAAAATTGCTGTTTTTTAAGCCTAGGCGGCGATCCTTGAAGGAGAAACGATGATATTACCGTGACACCGTTTTAATCATGCAGATATCTTAAAAATGCATCATTTTTAGCAACTGACGACCATTTGCACTGTGTTGACTGTATTGCAGTTTTAGAATAGCATAGTAGTGTTTGACGTTTCACATTGTACAAAATGTGTAATTTAAACCATAACGCAAGCTATACGAAAGTGTTTATCCATTTCCAATTAATGAAAAACCGTGTTGTATTAAACGATTCGTAAAATATTACAATGACGTCAATTAGTCATTATTATTAATTACAATATTTGAACGTATTGGTAACCTTAACTATTAAATGGAATGAAATTTTTTTTATTGAAATCTCACTCGAATTGTTAGCAATTGATTGTACATTTTTTGCTACATAATAAATATTCATAGAAAATACAAATGTTTACGTCTTTATTTCCTGGTTGGGTATATTTTCGAAAAAACTAGAACAACACTTACGATTTAGTTTACACAACGAATTTAATAAGATAGGACTGATAGGAGACAGAACGTTAGTATACAATTTTAAACATCTGTACTTCAGGGGGAAAGATTTTGATTGTGGTTCACTCGAATTTTCTTAGGCCACAACAACGGTTGCACCCTGTTGTAATCTCGTCTTTCGAGAGACTTCTAACTTTTTTGACACTGAGGTCTACTCCGTTTGTTTTTTCATTACCACCTGCACTGTGGCTACCATATGAACACAGATCAGAAATCTACATCTTAAAGTCTTAAAGACGAGACGATTAATATTAACCTTGCAACAATGGTGACTAGTGTGCTCTAATTCACTGCACGCTAGTTATGCAGTAAAGAGCATTGTGCCACTTTAAAACGCATCCTTAAATTGCAACCGAATCGGTCAGATGTGTAATGCAAGGCAGTGAATAAAAATCAGAACTCTTGTTCAATGGTTCAAGTTCTAGTAAGACTTTCACGGTGGTGAAAATGAATCTTTGCTATCACTTGTGGCTGTAGCCTCCCCCATTCCGTGAGTAAGTTTAGGTCTAATAGAAAATGTTATTCAAGGCTCATGGTATTAATTCGCATTTGACATTTTTGTATGGTCGGCACATAAATTTAATAGCTTCTCAAAAGATTTTCAATGTTAAATGTAAATTGAAAATCCATTTTAGTAAAACCCAAAGGCATATTATAACCGCAACAAGGTGTAGGGACATCCGGTATATAAATAATCAGAGTGTGTATACCTTGAACTACTGCCGAAGATCATTCTAACTTTGCGGTACGCAAAAAGTTGCGTTAGAACGATGTAAATTAGCAGCAGAATTTAAATAATTAATATGTATCTTCTTTAATTAATATTGTCATGAAAACGAAACTTCCTCTATAAAAGCTCTAATGAGTCTTCGTGTACATAGGCCCACTTCCACATGTGGTGACTCAAATTTCGGGGCGATATTCAAGATTATTAAAATCTGCTTTCTTTCATGTAGTTTATTTACTTGAAGTGAACTTATTTTTAACAGTGCTGATGCAAACAAGCAATTAAGGTAGAACGAGACGAAGAGGCAACACAAAAAATCAAAGTTGGGAAAGCATTGCATCGGAGATGATTAAATGGCTGGAGGAAAAGGAATAGAACGGATATGGAAATCTGTAAAGAAGCGAAAGCGAAAATATTATCATGATCGTTTCACTTCCGGTTTTACCAGATGTGGTTATTTTAAATAGAACACCCTGTATTTTATTGCATGTTTTAAATCTAGATGCAAATCTATGTCATTTGATACCACATTTCCCTATACCCACCATCAACAGTTTTCAACTTATTCAAGATTCTTTAACATTTTTGACATTTAACTGCTTTTCTTTTGAGCCCTGTACTCTTGTAAATTAAAAAGAAACAACTGAACTGGTTCGCGTATATTGTAAGGGTGGAAGCAGACAGACTAATAAGAAAAATATTATAGAGATGGGAAAACCAAGAAAGAAGCAAAGGAGAAGACCAAGAAGAAGGTGGATGGAAAGAGTGAAGACGGTAGAGGAAATGAAAATTCTAGTAAAAGACAGGAAAGCATAGAGGAACTGGATACAGAACAAGAAACCCACATCCGACGCCTGAAAGGGCGTAAAGATTAGAGAAGAAGAAGAAGATAAACCGTCACTTTTTGTTGCTAAAGATAATATTTGATTAGTAAATTGATATACGTTTCAGTATCGTGCGATTAATAAATATTGCTATAAGAAGTGTTTTCGATATACAGGCTGATTCAAATTCGAGGGCCACCATGGGGATCTCGGAAACTGTAAGAGATAAGTAGGTAGTTTAAATTTGGCAAAGTTGCGTATTTTGATGCTTAACAAAATGCCGTTTTGAAATTGAAAAAATTCCGACTACTTTTGGAGACATCTGGAAAAAATCGAAATTTTGAATAATCGTTATTTTTTCCCGAAGTTATTTAACCAACGGCATTTTGTTAAGCATCAAAATACGCAACTTTGCCAAATTAAAACTACCCACCTATCTTTTACAGTTTCCGAGATACCCATGGCGGCCCTCAAATTTGAAACAGCCTGTAGGTATACCCACTTTCATCAGAAGAAATTCTCTATTAAAAATCCAAAAATGCTAATTGGCTGCGTTGGCAAAAATAAAGGTTCTGTGTCACTTCACCATCAAATCGAAAGTTTTGTTGTGAAAGTAGCGCGCTAACTGGACAGGGTGGCACATTGAGTGAGTATTTTCAGAAATACTTCTGCCCTACAATTTTTTTTGGATTTGACACGTCTCGTTGGTTTGGGTGATAAAATAAGATATCCGACCGCATTAGAGTTGTTTTTAGTCCTTATGATGATTTAGAGGCCACTAATATTACATAACATTCATCTTGTCAAATGACATGCTCACAACTCCATAGTGGAAATTAAAAGATGAAACTTAAACTAAAATATGCTCACATTCTTTGGGAAGGAAGACCTTTGCAACGAAGCGTTATTTGCCCTGTTATGCAATGGCATGCGCCATTACGCATATGATCCATTGAATATATAATGTTTATAAACACGCAAAGTAAATATTTCACTATTAATATACACGGGTTTTGATAGTGGCACACGTAAACAAGAAACATGCAATGAATCCGTTACCCTTAAAACTTAATGGTAATTGAAGACTTTGAAGAACTGCGCAGATCGATTTCATTCAACAAATTTTCATTTTTATATCAAAATTTTGACTAAATTAGATATGTACAAATTGAGAAAAATTAAAATTTGTCAGATCAGACATTGAAATTTGGATGAAAATTGCAAAATTCAGACAATGGACGAATGTTAACAACCTGTGACCATTATAATACGAAAAGATGGAAAATTTTTCTTTAAAATAATGTCGCAAACGGTCTAAGTTGAATAATAATAAAAAACATAAAAATAAAAGCCAAAAATTCCACCAAAATAGACTGAATTCTCGATCGACAATTTTGAGCCGATCAAAATAGGCATTTATTAACAAAATATTGATTTTACACGTGATTTAAGTTACATATAATGTGTGTTCGATGATGATTTTGGTTTTGATTTTAAAATTTTTGTCGGATATTGAATTTTAAAAACAGTTGATGTTCTGAGGTCAAAGCTTCGTTTTTTCGTTAGGGATTTCGATTTTTAATTTCTTTATCGAATTTGAATTTTGTCAGTGCGGGACTATACAAGCTACACAAATATTTCGAATTTTCGTTGGTTTTCAATTTTTAAATCGAGCATTTAATTTTCAACCCGTAGAATGATAAGTTTGGTGATCTAGATTTCTGTGTGCGATAAAAAATTTCTCCTGACACCTTATTTCATAGGTAATAACGTGTGTCTCAGTAAGGGCGTATCATTTTTTCTGTATATTTCTGTATTTGAGAGCGATCGCGTACGATACTTCCGATTATACATTCGTTTCACAAAGGAATGACGTGTAATCATTGTAAAAACACCCAAGCAATGCAGCCAGCAGACTATGCACAATGCCTTACAATTAGTGCGATGGGTGAAAGGGCGAATTGAATTAGATGGTGATTTTTTCGAGAAGAAATAATGGGTTGTTAAATCGGGAGAATCGTGATATTTGAGATTTAGACAATCCGCACGTGATCCATGAGCAACAAATGTCGATTTTGAGGGAGGTTTTTGAAAATATATAGAAATGACAATGCCGAAACTGCTAACGGAAAACCAACTATTTGAAAAAGTATTTGAAAATGTTATTAAAAGAACAAAGATTTGTGTTCAGAGCCATGGTCATTTGCAGGACAATGCCGATACTACTAACGGAACCAACTCTTTGAAAAAGTAATTGAAAATGTTATGAAAAGAACAAAGATTTGTGTTCAAGCCATGGTCATTTGCAGGATAGGAACATGTCCAATTTCTCGTCCAATTTATAAGGCAGCAAATGTGTTTCTTCGTAATCTGTCTTTTTTGCTTCGCAAATGGCAGTGTTTCAAAATTCTAAAGTTGTCCTATTACTCCCTATAGACAATGGTCTCTTTTAGGAACGCTATTCCAATATTTTCTTTTGATATTTTTTATTTTTTAGTATATCCAAGATGAAAATTCTTTCTTTTGGGTTTTCTTAAAGGGAACGTTTTTTTGAAAAGATTAAGCCTTCCCACAATCTATACCTAATATACTAACCTCATTACCTCTACCCTACCATTAATATAATACTTCAAACAAACCCAATTTTTGTAATAGAAGCTACAGGGTACTTCGTATTTCTCGATGATGATCTACACTTGATAGACTCGATAAAATGGCGATTTTAAGTTAATAAACGTTTTCGATTATTATCAGAATGGTGAACTACAACATCGCGGTCCTACGGTTTGCATTGGTCACACTTTTGGGGGAGAAATACGTAGAACAAATGGATTTAGATATTGAAACTGGATTGAATCCTTTTTTACTTTATGCGTATATTAGTAGAAAGGTTACAATAGATTCAAATGGATTCACGTAGAACAGTCGCCAACGGTTGTACAAATGAAGTCAATTTATGTAATCAAACAAAATCGGTAGTCACTGCAAACGCGTAATTTTTGGTCCTTGATCATCAAACTCATATGTATACGTTTGATCTTTCTGCCAACTAAATTGGATTTCGGAGTAACCATATGGCGGTCAATGTTAAATTTTTCGTTCTGTCTGTTGATTTCAAACTTCCATCCCTGTTCAAAGTCACCCCCGTCTGCTAACAAGTAACCAAAGCAGAAAACTTCTTAACGTCCGCATTCCGTTGACCCTGAACACAAAATATTCAGGCGCATTTATACGGAGTGTTCTGTAGTTAAATCCTGAAATGCATTTGGGATCTGATTTCGATGGTTTCGTGAGCGAATAAAATTAAAAATCTAATGCGGGTTAATTAATTTTGGAGATTGCCTTTTATATAATGCAGTTTGCCAATTATTTGCATTGATAAAGTATCACGTGTGGCAATCTGAATTTCTGCCGTAAATTACTTAACTAATATAATTAGTGTTACAAGAATCGTTGAACTACTTTCGATTTTTGAGAAATAATTTCATTGGCATTTTCGTGCTAGCCCACTGTGGTTAATCTGAAAGAAACTGAGAACGCTTAAATATTTGTTAGACAAATGTAAATATTTTCATAAGTTACCGGTAAAGCACTGGTTTAAATAATTACTATCGGTTCCGTTCAGTAGACAAAATAATTACAACCAGACCGTTCTCTACTTTTTTCAATGCCATGACTTTTAAAACCTAGACGAATGTTACATCGCAAGAAGCATTGAAACCTATGGACAATTGGGTGTTGACCTTAAATTATTATTTGGCAAAACTAATCGCCGACCCCGAACGTGATTGATTCTGTGGAATTTCCGCTACTGACAAGAAACGCGCCTCGGTTGTTTTTTCTTGTAGGATGCTTGGTTCCACCTATGCAAATGAGAAATATTTCGATCAAGGACACCATTATCTAACGATTTCAAAAATGTCATGCAAAGTAAAGAACAAGGATCATTTAGTACAACTGGGAAGCAGTAGTTTCGAACCTTAATAAATGGTTGATGAACGCGTCTCCGCCTTTGCATAAATTTCCGAGTGAAGTATGATGGGTTACTAGAAAAAGTCAGGTTTTACGACACAATTTTTATTCTCTTGTAACAGTCGAGAAATTGGAAAAATTCACTGTATTTATCAATAATTCGACGTTTCGAAATTGTATGCATATATGTTTGGGCACAGATTATTGCCAAAATTCACCACGCAATTTTTAACATTTGCTAGCATGTTGCTATGACCCAAAAAATGGAATGTAATTTTTACAACATTTACCCCGAGGCTATTCTTTCATTAACCCCAAATTCAAAGATACATCAAGTTGTAACCGGTACAGTGTAACGAGATTATTTAAAGTATAAATCACTTTCGCAACTTCAAAGACTTAATGCATAAACAGGTGCCCTAATATTTATTTTTCATACGATTATTTGGCAACTACCCATGTTTGTTTTTTGTTAAATCATAGGTAATTTAAATGATCGCGCCGGGCTATACCCATTTGCATTTATAATAAAACATATTAAGAAATGCATTACATAAATTAACACCGAAATTGCTAGTGTTTGTAGTGAAATAAAACGGACATGGTCAATCAATCCGCGGGTATTTCATAATTTCATTATAAAGTGGAAGTACGGAAAGGAATCCCAAATTGCAATTAAGGTGCACTTTCAATTTCGGCTGATGCACTTTTGTGTGACATAGTAGTGCGTAACTAACCTTTTCTCTAATAGTACTAGCTTAATTATGTAAATTCGATTATCTGTACTTATTGGATCATAAAATTCAAATTATTATAAAATTAGGTAAACGTACTTATTGGCAGGGGTCGTAATTCACATTTAATTGGATATGACGACCGTGAAAGTTAAATTCTACAAAAAATCCAAGTTTAAGTTCAATCATTATCGAATTATACTTTTTGGACATCCATTATGTAAGGATGCGCATATTTTGTTTTGTTCAGCTTTCGATTTCTTTTATTACCAACCTACATTTACACTAACCGCCTCTGGTGATTGAGAAAAAAAACTGGGTTAACGCCTAAACTCACCGTTTTATTCATTTTGACTGGATATCGTTATTGAAGGCAGCAGGAAAGAGTACTATATTTTAAACAATTATCACCTAATACACACAAACATAACTAAAAGTCACTTTCACAGGTTTCAGTCACTAAAGGTACGTATCGGTCACCAATAGTTGGTTGAATTGGTTCAGATCCCAATCAATAGTGAACCTTCGCAAAATTATGGTGCACCGCTACCAAAATCGTTTAAAATCCCCACCACGAGCGATTTACGTTAATTTAAGAAAAACTGTCTTATCCGAACTAAAGTGATACTATATATTAAATAAGAGGGGGGCAATATGAATTCTTATTTTGCTTGGCGGTATCGGGGATTTTTTCACACTATTATGGAAGGGGATCAGACGTGTATATGAGCCGGATACGCAATGTTTGATGTGTGCAAGGAAACTTTATTGCAAGTTCTCTTAATTATTATAATTTACACTACTTATAACGTGTTACAACGTATCATTAAAGTCTCCTATTTAAACTAGCATTGTCATCTGCTATGACAGCCTAACTCGTCCAAAATAGAGTCGATATTATTCCAGAGTTGTCCAGGAATTTGTGATTGAAGCCCTAAGTTTGTGGTTAATTGTTGTGACCCAAATGAAAGGGAATAGAGACAAGAACCTTTTGGAATGGCTATAATCGTTATATACATTATAACAATGGTAAAAACAGTCAAGAAAAGCGACTATTGTCACGTTTATTGTGTAACATTAACAATGTATGTACTACGCGCGGATAAAAAGTAAAAGTAACTTCCAAAAAGTGCGGTAAATTAATTTTTGTAATTCCTCAAAGTGGAATTAATTATATCCTAAAAGCGAGTGTTAATTATTTTTAAATAACACCCATTACTATTGCGTGACAATTACGTAGTTGCGCTATTTGGTCTAAGAATGTCGTACGCGATAATATTCCTTTACGATCCGTATTTTGAGATGCGCACTAAGTGGTCATTGGCCAATGGTATCTATTGCACAGTTTAAATTACGAGTAGGTACTACGATTTGCACTTCCATATAGCAATTAGGAAACCGCGAACAGTGTGGTTAATTGTAATATTTAAAGTTTAATTTCCTTGAACTTTTTGAGATTTACGCCGTTTTTGCCATCTTATAAATGAAAACTTGACGCGCCCCCTGAATACGTATTACCGAAAAGACCGCAACACAGTAATTTGTACATATTTGAAACTGATTTGTACGCTTTCACGTTTTGTGTGGAAAAATGAACAGAAATATGGAATTTTCAAATTATAGTCCGACGAAAATGGTCCCCGAACCCCTAGTTACCCCCAATTTAAAATTAGAATACGCACACCCCATCGAGTGGCACATCATTTTAAAGGTCATAAAATTCTCTGTTCAGAAATGCAAATAAAATCAAATTTAGATGGCCTGGTTATCAAATAAAAACTGATTAAGACTTGTCTCATCTTCCGTTGGACAATGTTCTGGGCCACTTCCTGAATTTTTTTAAATGTGCATCTGCAATTGTTGTTAATTTCCGTTGTCACAAACTTTGCAAAAATTCCTTGATTGACCGCGTTTCGTATTTCACATCTTCCTCCTTCACATTTCTCCTCTGCATGCCTACTTCTCACTTTCTTCATTCAAGCCTTTTTCATACCTTACTTACTTTCCGATTTTAGCCTCGAGTTATTAATCGAGACGATTATGCTTCTCCTAATGGCCCGGTCGCTATCTCGCTCTCTCGATGGTTTTAGGCCCATCGATTTAAAAGGACGAATTGCGATGAAATTTTGCAGGTAGATTCTTTATCAAACTTGTGAATCGAAGTTCGTGAATTGGCAATGTAGGTTAAGAAATAAGGAAGGTTCTTTTGACTTCTCCGTTCGTTGTGAACCGAATTGCATGAAATTCAAACTGGGCTTGATTTAGCGATATAATACGCAATGCCAAAAGCTGATCCTAATCGATTCTACATTGACATTGCCTTCTTAGCACATTTTCGCAAATTTATTTGTACAAAATTTAAACGCGAGGGAATATGATAGCGCCCGACAACATCTTACTGATGGTACAGTCCAGACTGGCTGATAGAATACTGATCTACTACACAAAAATGCGTTTAACGAGCCTTCGATGTCACAGGAGGATTTTGATGATGTGTGTCATCTCGGTCATTTATGAACCGAATTGTATTAAATTCAAACTGAGCATAGCTCGTACCATATCAAATGTAATGACACCGCTTTGGTACTTTTGATTATGTATCGTCAGGGCATAACTCGTCCATATTCTAGTGTTAGCATTATCAAGTGATATCTTTCTCCAAGAACAAGTCTCGCCAGGTCCGCGGCAGTCATTGAAACTAATGTTCTTCGGTTCTCAAGATGTCTGCAAAGAGGTCTGTAATGAGGGGGGTCGGCTTTCAGGCTTTTATCGCTTGTTGTCTTTACATCTCGTTCTCACCTCCTCACCTCTTAACAATTTTCAATTCCATTGTGAAATTAAACAGTGTTTTCTTGAAAGATTTGTAGATATTCGTGTTGTAGTGTGGTCACTATTCCAGCGGTTGTTACCTGGATAATATTCACACTAATTTTATAATATAATTAATTAACACTAATAACATTTGTTTAATAATTGATTGACATTTTCTGATCATCACTATCTAAGTGATGAATTTGATTGCACTTCACGTGTGGCGACTTCTGTTACTACTGAGTTAGAATATGTTTCAACAATTTTATCGGCCATGACGGCCAAATTGTCTAATGATTCAGAGCTAATTGTTAAAACTACTTGTACTTGTTGGGGAAGTCGCTGTAGCCACAGTTTCTTTAGCAACTCATTGGAGATACTGGTACCGAATAGCGTCTTCATTTCTCTGAGTAACTGAGTTGGTTTACAATCGCCCAAGTCAAGATCGCGTAACAGTTTTTGTAGCTTCGCATCTTCCGATTCCGTGAGGCGGGATATAAGTGCATTTCGAAGTGTATCAAATTTATGGTTTTCTGGTGGTGATGTGATAATGTCGCTTACCAGTTTTAGTGCTTTTTGACTTAATGCAGCTACGATTGTAAAGTATTTTGTGATATCTGCAGTTATGCGCGATAGCTCGAACTGGGCTTCTACCACTTTGAACCACAAGGCTGGATCTTTCTCCCAAAATACGGGTGGTTTGACTGTGATTTTCTCGATAGCTGTGCTCGTAACAGAAGCCGATGTACTTGGCGGTAAGATTGGAGTACTCGTTTCGGATGCATCATTGTTATTTGCCATTTTAAACGTAAAAATGAAAACGTTTTATTGTCTGATTTATATGACGTTTATGGAGATATGCTGATCCCATGATACTGTTTTATTTATATCATGTGCTGATCCTGTCAGTAGATAATAACTGTTATTTTGCTTGCTTCTTAATGATGGTGTGTTGTATATCGAGGGTCACCAATGTGGTGGGGTCACTATTCCAGCGGTTGTTACCTGGATAATATTCACACTAATTTTATAATATAATTAATTAACACTAATAACATTTGTTTAATAATTGATTGACATTTTCTGATCATCACTATCTAAACTAAACTCAACTGTTCCAGATCCACCCATGGATCGCCACAGTGTCATGTGTAGATAAGTTAACAACAAAAGTAATACAATTGTTATTTTCGTACTTCCGAGACTAAAGTGACAACTTCACTCCATTATGACAAGGACTGAAGTGTCACTTTTTGTCCCGCCGGGATTAAATTTGGACGAAAATCCCGGAAGGATGAAATTACTATACTTCGTTCACCCAACAGAAATAGTTAAGCCACTCCTACAAAATTTGGGCCAATGTAAGCAGCAACCAGTTTTACAACCACAAAATTATAAAAAGCGGAAAATTTGAAAAATCAAATTGAAATGTCACTTGCTCAAGACTAATTATGGCGCTATCTCTCTGAACATAACTCGTGGCAAAAATAGTAAAACCTGTAAACTGTTAAATACATGTAAATATGCAACATAAAAACACTGTTTATATTGAGAAAAGTACAAAAAAGTATTATTACAGCAGCACAAAGTTTTGAAATTACAAATTACAAGTGCACTTGAATATAAACCAAGGTACATAACAATTTAAATCCTGTATCGCTTCACTCGGATTCGGACTCCGTTGATGTCGAGTCATCTCCCACATGAATTACTAATGGCTCTACTACGATGTCCATTAAAATGTCAATTTGCCACATTTTTTCCTCTTCACTTTGAGCATGGCGAATTGCGTTCTTCCAATTTTCAGCAGTAACATGTTCCACTGCTTGTTGAAATAGTGGATGAAGTTCTTTCATTTTAAATGTGGTGTTGTTTCTGGCCACTTCACCTTTTATTTGCGCCCATATCAGTTCAATTGGATTCAATTCGCAGTGATATGGAGGCAATCGCAGCACGATACGATTGTGTTCCTTTGCAATTTCATCAACTACATATTTTGGTGTAACAGCTGCCCGTTTCACAAGCTGTAGAAGTTCAGCTCTTACCATATCTTCTTCGTAAGGTATCGATTTGCTTGTTAAGCAAGTTTGTATATCAGCTTTTTTCGTACTGGTGTTTGGTATTTTTTCACTTTTCCTGCTATGATATGAAGCGTTGTCCATTATAATCACAGATTGTTCATCAAGATGTGTAACGATTTCCATAAACCACTTTTCAAAAACTTCACTGGTCATTTCTTCGTGATAATCCCCTGTTTTTTTCGATTCAAAACACAGCAAACCTTCCTCGACGAAGCCATCCTCGGACCCTATATGGAGAACAATTTCCTTTGCCCGATGCATCTTTCAATCCAGTTGATAGCCCGTTGATAAATGCCTGTCTTGGAGTGAGAATTGTGGTGTCCTTCCATACTTTGCTTACAGTATGCCCAGCATTCACCCAAGTTTCATCTAGGAAATACAACTTCCTACCTTCTTCACGATATTTTCTAATTTCACGCAAGAACCGACGCTTCCAAGTAATTATTTCGTCCTTTTCCTTAAGAACACTATTGCGTGACCTCTTTTCGAATCTACAATGACAAGTACATAATATACATACACGTAAAGAAAAAAGGTTTACTGACCGAAAACCTATTTCTTTTATTAATTTCCATAAAGTAGTTCGTTTCAAATGGGGTAAGTCTTCGTGTAACACTGCCAAAACTTTACTCAGGGTAGGTGGTTCATTTCTTTCAAAGAAAGAATGAAGCAAACGTCGAAGAATACTTTTAGTTCCGGAATCAATATTGTCTAAAATTGCTCGTGGTCGATAATATTTTTTAGGTGAATGAAGTTCGTGTACCTCTGTATACTCCCGAAGAATCTTGTAGACACTCGGAATGCTTACACCTAAATTACACAATAATAAGTAAAGATGAATGTGCCTAAGATGAAAATTACCTGCTGCTTTAGCCGTAAACTCAACTTTATCCGTTTTAGATACCTCCGGGTTGTCTTCCGAATATGCCTTGAAGATATTTAAAATGCCAGTTTTGTCTTCAACTGAAAAGTGCTTGGCAGAACGTTTTTTCGGTGGAGGGAAAGCAGCACCGGCGACATTCATGTTTGCGTACAACTTTTCTTGATCGCGAATAATATAACCCTAAAAACAGGCATGTAAAAATCGTGTATAAAATTTTATAATTACTCACCTGACTATCTTTAGAATACACCGACGAGTCTTTATAAAGACTATTTTGTGTGAATAAAGGAGATTAATGGCAAATTGACACAAGTAAAGATGTAAAAACGTAAAAACCGGCAGAAACGCAATAGGCAAGATGACAGATTACCCAATTCGGCCAATTCGCTTTACAAGTGTGATTGTGGCTTCAAAAATTACACCAATAACAATGTCGTATTCAAATGTGGCGGTAATTGTTGAGGAGGGGCTTAACTATTTCTGTTGGGTGAACGAAGTATAACAAGGCAATTTCAGTAGGTTGTTCCACATTTTGTATGCGGCACTACTTCTTAAACGCATCGTACTGCTGCTCTTAGAGTTTTTTGGATTTCGCTGGTATCACTTCTTTACCTAGTTTGGCTGCTTTTTATCAATATCAAATACATCTTTGTCACCCACCACCAAAATTATGACACTAGCAATGACAATTTCCAAATTATTTTTGTTACCATAGCATAGGGATTATCGTACCAACGCAACGTTCCTATGGTAACTTGTTAAGCAGCGATTTTTTGAAAGAACGCGTTCTCTAACTCCATACATATTAAGTGTTTCAGTTTCGGAAGTACGAAAAATATCGTATATACC
The DNA here is from genome assembly GCF_008802855.1 of Photinus pyralis. NCBI lineage: Eukaryota > Metazoa > Arthropoda > Insecta > Coleoptera > Lampyridae > Photinus > Photinus pyralis. The sequence continues at coordinate 27,662,874 of NW_022170738.1, read as the reverse complement.
TTGCGACTGAAGTAGTGGTCTTAATCCCTCAGGTAAATTATGGCCCTCCCTTCGGTCGGGCCATAAACTTTACCTTCGGGATTAAAAGTACTACTTCAGTCCCGCGGTATATAATATACTATTATAGTGGGTAATTTTAGAATTTAGAGGTTACCTTAGGAAGGGTACAGGTACTTAACCTATGAGGCTTGCCGTCTTGCAGAGAGAGTACATGGACGTTATAAATTGATACACATCCCACGAATTTAAAGTTTCCAAATGTCAGTGTTGTGTTTATCTACGCTGCAACTTAAAATTTGTCAATGTAAAAGGTGTTGCCAACATATTTGTTGTCACTGAATTCTATAGTTTTATTTTTGGTTAATTGCACTTCAACGTTTTTACTGTTTCTTTAAACATTTTGAAGTTGTCCAATATTGGTGTTATTGCTGTATGGACAATAAAGATTATTATTATGGTCGGTGTTTCTTGTGAGAACTCAGGTTTAGTTATTATTATTATTATTATTAAGATATATTACTTCTCAATTTTCCTGTGGTTTTTGATAATTACTTTTTAATTAAATTAAAGCACAGAAATAGAAGGAATAGTATGAAAATATTCTCATATTCAACATACAATTTTTTCACTGCAGCTCTTCGGTACAGTGGCGTTTTGCAGGAAACGTAAATCGGCCTTAAACAAAGCATCAAACGAGACGGCGTTTTTTAAGATCAAAATCTCTTCATTTCCATTTTTAAATATTGGTGTTGCTAATTTAGATACCTACAATAAAATTATACATAATGTGCTGAAATAATTGCGAAAAAGCTGTCATGTGTAAAAAGCTGCGTTTTTTGCCCCATCGTGTTCTTTGTACTAAATTGTACTCAAGGGCAGTTGTAGACCTTAATCAAAGAAGACCGAAAAAGCGCAATTCACCATGTAAAATTTAACTCAACCGAGAAAAATTCCAACTCAATTAATATTGACCCATAACACGCGGGAGTTGACGCGCGAATCAGCACTCGCAGACCACAAGTGAATTAAATTTCTTCCGAAATGTTCATCTCTAAAAAGGTCTCACTAGGAATATTCTACGCAGAAAACTCGGCAACAGTTTGGTTATTAAGCGACAGAGGGAAGTCAATGGCGTCTGTCTGTCTGCCTGTCTGTGAACACGATAACTGGTAAACCCATAGATCGATTCGGTTCAAACATTGCACAGTTGAGCTAATGCCACAGGCAACAGCAGTATTGGAAATGGGTTAGGTCCAATCACCCCCTTGGGCTACACCACCGAGCCGTTTTTCTATACTGCGTTCGCGCTTTCAGATGGGGTATGCGGCCTTTTGGAATAAATGCATCTCTTACTAATTTGCGTCATTTTTCCATAACCCTATCCTTGTTCCTCATTGCAATGATGCCAAACTGACATATGATTGAATTGCAGTATTAAAATGCGACTTAAGGCCAATTGCACCGTCAAAGTTAAACATCCCTTAAAGTTAAATACCATAGCAACGATTGTCTTAATAATCGTTGCTATAAATTTTAAGTTCGACTTAACTTTAAGCAAGGCTTAATTTTGTTGGTGCAACTGGGGTTTAATCTCACGTTTGCTCATAAGTTTGGCAAGCATGTACTGTATGTCCATAAGCACCATACTGCATCTGGAGGATTGCACGCGCTATAGTTCCGCTTTACAACGCAGTTTATTACCTTTTTTTTCACTGCCGCTCTTCCGTGCAGTGGCGTTTTGCAGGAAACGTAAACAAAGCCATCGAGGCGGCGTTTTTTAAAATGCAAAATCTCTTCATTTCCATTTTTAAAAATTGGTGTTCGTAATTTAGATAAAATAAAATTTAATAACGTGGAACAATACAGTCGAAGAAGCTGTCATGTGTAAAGCGCTGCATTTTTTCTGACTTTGTTTTTTGTGCTGAATTGTATTCAAGGACAATAGACGTTAAGGAAAGAAGGTCGACATAGACGCAAAAGAATCCTGAAAGTGCATAAACTCAATGAGGCTAAAAGGTGCCTGAAGAGGAGAAAGGGGCACGGAAAATGTAACGAGAACTTAGGCCAGGTGGGGAGAATAAAGAGACGAACAAAGGAGCGACTAGGAGGCCTTGAAGAATGAGGGAGAAAGCAAGAGAGTGTGACAAAATCGTGAAATAAGGCATGAATAATTAAGGAATGTTTTTTTCCAATCCTAATATATCCATTTACGAACTAATCCACGCGACAAACTTAAGCAATTGACTGTCCAAAACAAAATTCAAAACATCTCTCTTTTATCACGCAGGTATCGCTTGAAAGCTCATGGGACTTCCTCCATTGGCGGCTTAACGCGTTGTTTTTTCCTCCGAAATCTCTGAAAAAGTCGTAGGTTAGGTACTCAGAATATTCTACGCAGTAAAATTCACCTCTACAACTTGGAAATTCGCGCTTAGTAAATTTTCCCTTGGAGTATTCACTCAGAAAATTCATCTACGGAAAATTTACCTTTGACATATTCGGCCCCCACTGGACTTATGCCCTTCAGTCCTCATGTGAGATCGAAGGGACAGCGTTTTTTTATGGCAGATCAGTATTCTATTAGCCAGTTTTGACTCCACCATCAATAAGATCTTTTCAAAGGCTGCCACACTCTCTTTGTCGGTTACACACTTCCGACGTCCCGTTCACCCACAATTCGCGTTTAAAGTTTTGACTCCACCATTATTAAGATCTCGTCGTGGGTTACCATATTCATTTGTCGGTACCCACTTCAGACGTCTCGTTTACTCGGAACTCAACGACGCAAGAAAGAGAGATCGCGGTTCCAGCTTTAGGAAACTTTAAACCGCGTGACAAAATTCGCAGGAGAAGTTAATTTCGCCCCTATGAAAAAATAAAATTCCGTCACGCAGTGTGCGCGTTTACAAGATCTTTCCGACGACACCAATTTGAAAACAATCGGACTAAAACTGTAGAAGAAGATTGGAAAAAACTGAAAAATCTCCAGGGTAGGATAACACGCTACGGGATGGCGCCCAGATGTCGTCAATCCCACATCATGTAGCCCCGTCTCTTAAGTTGCTAATTGCATGGGCCTGTCTTTCTACAAACATTCTTCTATTGGCCCGCATTTGCAGTCAGCCAGCCAACCAGCTGGCCAAAGTCAAATTAGAAGCTACCTTTTTACAAATAAATTTGCAAAAGGAGTGAAAATGGTTTATTCACAAAGTTTCCTTCTTCTTTGCTTTTTAAATTCACTCATGTTTATTTGCACCTTTTGTATTAGAACTGGCCCGCCCGATCCCGTCAATCGACCGCAATACGATTATCATGGAGCGATATAAATAAATGAAGCTACGTTTAGTTTTGGCTATTTATAGACTCCTACGGCTGCAGTGTTCAAATTGCGCCCGCTTAGTAAGAATTGAGACGTGGACAAGTGTTCTACCCTGGCTCATTCTGTATATCATAATATTTACAATACAGTGTCGGTGTCGACTCGCAAATTTCAGACAAGCACATTCGTTAGATCAATTTTTGGGAAGCGAATATCTACCAAAAAATATTCCAGGGGTTAACTTATCTGGAGTCAAGTTTTCCTACAAGCTCATATTCTGAAGTGAGAGAATTTTCTGAGGTACCTACATTTAGGGGTATTTTTTGAAATTTTTGAAAAAGTGTTTTCGAGGTGAGGATTTTGTCTTGGTTGAATTTTCCGGTGAATATTTCAATGGCCAATTTTTCAGAACTAACATTTCATGGAAAATGCTCTCGGAGTCAGTTTACTTTGTGTCGATCGATTAGAATCGATTATTCGGAGGGTGAAATTTTGGCGAGGCGAGTTTGCTAAGAAGCGAATATTTAAGGGTACGATTTTGGTGTAGCATTCCAATACCGAACTTTTAGGGATGATTAACCCATATGGTGAACACTCTGGATATGATTTTCCCGAGGGTTACAGGGAAATCTTCGGAGGGGACTCTTCCAAGTAAATATTCGTGGTTGGGTCATCTTAAATGTACCTATATAACACTAATATTTTAGGGTGAACACACTGGGAATAAATTGAGTTAAGGATCAGTTTTTTTTTAAAATAAAGGGACGAATATTTCAATGCGAATACTGCAGGTGCAGATTAACCTACAGGCTACAGTTTAAGGGGTCGAATATTTCGGCGGGGAATACTACGACAGCGAATGGGGGTGAATTTTATTAGGAGCGAATATTCTGAAATCGTGAAGGTGATTATTTCGGCGACGAATTTCCCATAACGATTACTCAAGGACTAATATTGTAAGAAAGACGCAAGATTTTCTTATAAACAAATATTCTGAGGGGAAATTTCAGAGACTACTTGATCATGGCGTAACATTTTTTTATTCGATTTTATTCGAACGATATAGTTAAAAAATTAGACGCGTATGGATATATTTAATGAAAAACATAGCTAATAGCTCCGTAAAGTCCATCCGTCCGTCTAAGGGTTTGAGATCTCAGCACTGGGACATGTTCCACATCCGCGGTTTTTTTAAGATAGTAGATTTGTACTTCTTTGGTTTCTAGGATGGAACAACTCTTTATTGGATCCTTTGCCTTTGAATTGGTTCGGATTTCAAGTTTATTCACACCGCGCGATATACATACTGGTTACCTTGGGCTCATCAAACTTGCAGATGTGTTCCACACTCACTCCCTGTACTGCGCAAACGCAAGCGCGCTTAAATTTGAATTTGCAAACAACTGTCAAGTTGGGTAAATAATACACATAACCTGCAAACGTTATAATTGAAGATAATTTAGTTTACCTGCTTACCTATTGTAAGTAGCTAGTACCTAGGCTCCGTTAACTTAGCACCACCATTTCAAATTTTTGACTAAAGACAGATTGCGCTAGAATCTCTCTGGCTAGCGCCAGCTAGCGCCACTTTGAGTTCAGCTAGCGCCACTTTGAGTTCAGCTAGCGCCATTATAGATTTTGCAGAAAAGCCCTTGACTTTCGGGGGGTGCTATGTTAACGCTAGCACCACCATTGCGTCCGATCACTTCCAAAAGCAAGCGCTGTGTTTGTCAGACCTAGCGCCAACTAGCGCCACAAATTTTGGAGCTAGCGCCACCCCCCCAATAGTGCAGGGGGCAATTTTTCCTTGCACCACCATTTTGTTTTTTCGGGTAAAATTTTGACGTTTTGTGTTTTGCTGACCTAGCGCCAGCTAGTGCCACAAATATTAGAGCTGTCATCACCCTCCATAGTGTGGGGGGAGGGGGCACCACCATTTTGTCTTTTCGGGTAAAATTTGATGTTTTCTGTTTCTGTAGACCTAGCGCTCAAGTTAACCTAGCGCAATTATAAATTTTGCAAAAAACCTTTAACTTTTGGGCGTGGTTTATTAGCCTCTAACACCACCATTGTGTTCGATGACTACCAAAAGCAAGCGCTGCGCTGTGTTCTTTAAACGTAGCGCAGAGCTGGCGCCCAATCCCCAACATTGTGGGGGTCCTTTTTTTATAATACCACCGGTTTGTTTTTTCGTGTACAATTTTGCTATTTTGTGTTTTGCTGACATCTCCCAGATAGAGTCAAAATCTTAAGAGTAGGCGCCACACCCAAGTAGTCATGGACAGTTTTTCCTAGCTTTATGACTTGGCACCACTGAAATATTTTGGATTAATTTTCTAGTAAAACGAGTGGTGTGGTAGCTGAATCTGCGGCAAGTATTAAAATAAGGAAATACAGTTCAATTATTATAGAACAGAACCATATTTTTATACCTTTCGCAGTAGAGACATTGGGACCTTGGTGTAGAGAAGCTCGAAAATTTTGTGGAATACCTGGGAAAACGCATTACCAATATTACTGGGGAACCCAGAGCTACCACTTACCTACGACAAATTTAAGTATTGCCATACAACGTGCAGGTAACGCGGCCAGTCAGTGTAATGGGGACCACGATCCCCATGGAAGAAAATTATCATTTATTAACGAGCTCCTAGCGAGTTTATAATTTTGCGGTGTCTGTCCGTCTGTCCATCCGTTAGCACGATATCTCGATAACGAATGGAGCGATTACGATAAAATTTTGTAGGTGGATTCTTTACGAGATTCTTTATCAAATTTGTAGATCGGAGTTCGTGAACTGGCAATGTAACCCAAAAATAAGGAAGGCCCTTTTGACATCTCCGTGAGTTATGAACCGAATTGCATGAAATTCAATATGCGTATAGCTTTAGCCATATAAAACGCAATTCCAAAAATTGAGCCTAATCGATCAACATTCACAATGCTCTTTTCGCATTTCGACCATTTATAAACCGAATTGCAAACTTTTTTATTTATGCAGGATTTAAATGAAATTTGATACATAACCACTTGGAATAAAAGTAAATGTTGGAAAATTAGTAGTTGTGATAAGTTTTTCTTAAATATTTAAAAAACTATACTATTTAGCGCGAAATAAAATAAATAATCTACAGTAAATTGCGAACAAAAATGGTCTCATATATAATCTTGCTAAATTGAACCATTCCAGAGTTACGGAGGGTGTAACAGTAGAAATTTTTCATCTTTTTTTTAGATTCTTTTGGAAAAAATATGAGATTATCACTAAGGAAACTATTTTTTTTGTTAAAACCGGTTAAAAAAAATTGCGCTTTAGTGACCGGTGGTATGTTACTGATAAGTCCTTGAAGGAACGATAACCTTACCACCTTCTCAAGGGGGGCCATTTTTTCAAGAGACTTCCACTATGAGGGACAGTAATTCCTGGGGAGTTGCAGGATGTGTTGTTATTGCTCTCAGGTGTTCGACAATCTTGCATTCCCACTTCATCGGGTTCTTCTTCTAATGGTAAGTTCTAAATGAATGTTCTACCTGGTAGCTGCTGAAGTGGGGAGAAGCGCAGCCAACTTGAACAGTGAATGTATAGGATGCTTTGAAATAGCTTGCAAGTAACACTGGTAACGAAAACAAGCCAGATCTTCAGTGTTCTTTACTTCAAACATGATTTCATTTTTCCAGAGAATCGAAAAAATACGAAAAATGCCTACTTTTACACCCTCCGTAACTCTGGAATCGTTGACTTGAGCAAGATTATACACAAGACCATTTTTATTCACAATTTAATGTAGATTATTTTGGATATGGTACTTTTCTCGCCAAACCCCATAGTTTTCTAAATATTTCAGAAAAACACCAAAAACTACTAATTTACCAACTGGTGTAACTTTTTACCAAACAATATGTGGACTGTATAGAACAATTTGCAGTTAATGGGAAACTTTTACTTTTGATGTTTAGGTTAAGCCGTTTTGTCGACTAATTGCACCGTACTATATTATGAATTTTTAATTTTAAAATTTCCATATTAGGTACTGTTTCTTGTGAAATTTTTCTGTTTTGTGCTCTACTGACTAAACAATTCTTTTTGTAAGTCACAGTATTAATTTCACTACCACAGTATTGCGAGCTAAATCGTTTAGAACACAGCGCAAAATGCAAAATTTGAAAATTCAGCATATTTGTTAATTCTGCTAAAAAACAAAGAAGCAGTTCTTATATACTTATGTGTAATTTCCGTAGCTAACTAATCTTTATGGTGCAAATAAGGCATATGTATTTTATATGATTAATACACTCCATTAATATACGACCAAACAGCTAGGTGATTGTTTCAAATTCTAACCAATCAGATGATTTTTTATCTGATTAAATGCTAGGTAGCTTTTTACAGCGATAAAAATGCATGTAGGAATACGTAAAATATGTAGTGGTTGTAAAATTTACTGTCTTTTATTAATCTCCCTAAAATACACTCGACCTTGGTCAGGATAATTTTATTTTTAATTCACTCAAATTTTGTTGCCTCCTGGAAAAAACTCTCGATCAAAAGCATAATATTAATAAAATCGCTCCAGCTAAAACTGTCGCGATTTTATCACACTTTTGGTTTCGAGTTTTTTCCGTTGCAACAAAACTTTCGTGTAAAAATAAAATTATGCGATTAAAAATCAAGCTCTTGTGTATTTACTCTCGATAAATTATATACCTATGTACGTCACGTCGACTACTATCTAAAGGTGTTTTTTTAACAATACAGATTTACCAACATTCACACAATTGACGCGCCTGTAAACCCTTGATGTGACAAATAATTTACAACTTTTGCGCATTCATAAAGGATTTAAGTAAGTTTGTACCTGCATACCTCCCCGTCAGTTTACTTCGAAATGAAGGGTTACAATTTTGCTACTTTATATACAAATTTTAGTATTTTTATTGGAACTTTTTACTTTAAACAGAACGATCAATCCAAAAAGTAAAGGATTTCAAATTGAAATAATTTGATTATTATTTCCGACGCTAAGAGGGACAGATTTGCACATTCGGGTTTAAAAAAGGTAAAGAGTTTGACCATCCCAGATGGGGTGTCTGTCCGTTAGCACAATAGTTCGATAACGAATGGACCGATTACGATGAAATGTTGTAGTTGAATTCTTTATCAAATTTAATTTGTAGATCGAAGTTCGTGAATTGGTAATGTATCCCAAAAAATAAGTAAGGCCCTTTTGACATCTGCGTGAGTTTTGAACCGAATTGTATGAAATTCAATATTCGTATAGCTTAAGCTATATAACACGCAATTTCAAAAATTGAGCCTAATCTATCAACATTCACAGTGCCCTTTTCGCATCGACGTGTAAATAAATATAGAAAACGAGCTCCTGGGTATGGCTACAGCATGTGCAAAACCAAATTTTGAACTTGGTGTTAGTTTTGCTTTTATTTAAAGTGTGTATGTATGAAATTTCATTTAATTGCTTCCATAAAGAAAATTGGCACCACACATCATGCACAAAACCAAATTTTGAAACTGGCGTTAAATTTGCTTTTATTCCAAGTGGCTATGTATCAAATTTCTTTTAAATGCTTCCATAAATAAGAAAGTTTTCAATCCGGTTTGTTTATATGGCTAAAGCTATACACATATTGAATTTCATACAATTCGGTTCATAACTCAGAGAGATGTCAAAAGTGCCTACTTTATCTTTTGGTCTACATTGCCATTTCACGAACTCCGATCTACAAATTTGATAAAGAATCCATCTACAGAATTTCATCGTAAACGGTCAATTCGTTATCGTTATCAAGATATCGTGCTAACGGACAGACGGACAGACACCGCAAAATTATAAACTCGCTAGGATTTATAATTGCTCTAGGATAACTTGAGCGCTAGGTCTACAGAACAGAAAACATCAAATTTTTACCCGAAAAGACAAAATGGTGGTGCCCCCTCCCCCCACACTATTGGAGGGCGATGGCAGCTCTAAAATTTGTGGCGCTAGCTGGCGCTAGGTCAGCAGAACACAAAACGTCAAAATTTTACCCGAAAAAACAAAATGGTGGTGCTAGGAAAAAATGCCCCCCGCACTATTGGCGGGTGGCGCTAGCTCTAAAATTTGTGGCGCTAGCTCTGACGAACACAGCGCTTGCTTTTGGAAATGATCGGACGCAATGGTGGTGCTAGCGTTAATATAGCACCCCCCGAAAGTCAAGGGCTTTTTTGTAAAATCTATAATGGCGCTAGCTGCACTCAAAGTGGCGCTAGCTGGCGCTAGGTCAGCAGAACACAAAACGTCAAAATTTTACATGAAAAGACAAAATGGTGGTGCTAGGAAAAATTTCTCCCCTCCCTATTGGGGGGTGGCGCTAGCTCTAAAATTTGTGGCGGTAGCTGGCGCTAGGTCTGACGAACACAGCGTTTGCTTTTGGAAATGATCGGACGCAATGGTGGTGCTGGCGTTAACATAGCACCCCCCGAAAGTCAAGGGCTTTTCTGCAAAATCTATAATGGCGCTAGCTGAACTCAAAGTGGCGCTAGCTGGCGCTAGCCATAGAGATTCTAGCGCAATCTGTCTTTAGTCAAAAATTTGAAATGGTGGTGCTAAGTTAACGGAGCCGCCTCATGTTATGTTAATGTCGTGTTATCAAGATGAATTTTGTTGACATCTACATTTCAAGTACCTACATAGGTATGAATTCCTAGAATATGCCAAAGGCGATAGAAAGAAACTATTTCTGTAAGTACTGTAACAGTTAATTAGAAATAGTTAATGAAATCTACTTAAAGCAATAACATTGGAGACCAATATTGACTTACGGAAGAGAAACAGTTGGGTGCTGAACGAATCACAAAAATCCACACATATGGAACACCAGAATTCAAAATAGGAAGAAAAGGGGAAGCATAAAGACAACATAGGATATGTACCTAAGTAGCAAGAATACTTCGAGATCAAGGCATGGAATGGGAGGAGGCTAAAGGCGCCTTTAGACTAGAAAGAAAACTCGCGCGATTTACTGTCGGACACTACTGTCTTAAGTGTAAATAGCATTGCGAGTCCATTTGACAGAACTCGCGAAAGAATTCTTGCGACACTTTTCTTGCCAGTCTAAACAGGCAAACGTGCAGCTCGCCAAGTTCTCGCAAACTTTCCATTTCGTTTCGATATTTTGACGAGTAAACGTGCGAGTTTTATTATATTGTGGCACATAAATGAGTATCCTGCTTTTTAATTTTGTAATAACAGTTCCTGAAGGTGTACCACTAACATACGAATACAATTTTTAAATTGGTGGGATTGATTCTCAGATTCTCAGCTCATCAATTAATTTATGGTAGGCCCCATACTTTTCTCTTCTAGAAATCCATTCTCTCACCCAACACTTCTTTTGTGCTTCACATTATTGCATAAACTGATAGCATTTTCGGAAGCTAAAAGTCCTGCTAGTGTAAACAGTTTTGTGAGAACTTGCGACAGCAATGGCTCACCTAACTTGCCCGACAGTTTATCGCCACACTCCGACACTTATTGCGCACAGTTTAAATATATGTGGAAGTTTCTCCCGCGAGATTCAAGTAACTTGCTAGTCTATCTACGCTTTAAGAAGTTAACGCGAGATAGGAAAAAATGGAGCACAATAGTTTACAGCTTGGTTTATAGTGACTTATCTGGTAGAATATGTTAATTTATTTTCCGTACACCATGATGGTAGAAGGGTTTTGATTATAATAAATACGTAATAACGTTACAATTCTTGTTGTTTATTCCATATTATGCTGTAAAGGATCATGACGGTTGCTTTCAAGTTGGGGCTATAATGTAACTGGAATTCACAGTGATGACGGAAGGCTTTACTAATTCGAGCGCGTTAAAGCAAATTCAAATTTAAGCGCGCTTGCGTTTGCGCAGTACAGGGAGTCAGTGTGGAACACATCTGCAAGTGCTCATCAACTGGATCGAACTGCCTTAATTAAAGTTTTCCTCAAGAGAAAAAACGAAATATTTCGCGTTTGGACAATAAACTGTGCATACCTTCAAGTATTCAGCAATATAGTTGGAGATACGATAAAGTACATTGCCTCCATGGGAAGAAACAACGTGTTGTTATAGTTGTGTTCATCGTTACGGAGAGGAGGTAGCTTAGAATCTGCAATTACAGAATTAGTAGGTATCTAGTAGGTATTTAGACAAAAGTTATTAAATGGGGATTGCCTCTATTTTAATTTTCGTACTCGAGTGTTGCTCTTAGATTTCATTAATAATTAAAAAATTTAGAAAAAGAATTTGTCTGTTTGGAGAACTGTAATGCTCGCTATCCCACAATTACCATCTGCGAGATAAGAATTTTTAATCGACCAAAAATGGCTGAGCTAGCTTCTTTTTAACGTTTGACCGTAACGTAACGTTTTAAGTTTACGTATAAATAAAATATATCAACTCAAATTAAACTAAATAAATAAACAGGTAGTCTGTATGCTCGTTTGGATGTAAGTACAGAGGAATAGATTAAGATTATAAAATAATGTAATAATTAGTAAAAGGGGGCAACTATGAAAATTATGTGAATTCTAATTATCAATCGTTAGGTTGCGCATGCATAAATTCAAATTTTAACAAAAGGTGCTTCTTATAAGAGAAAATTGAAAAAATGTCACAAAATGGATTGCGTGTACGCATTTCCATAAAAATAAAAAATGTTCTAAATTGTGGACACTTTGTGCGCCTGTCTGTGTGCCGTTCGTCCATCTGTCCGTCCCTACGGCTGTCATCATTTATTATGTACACTTTTTGAACAAATAGACTGTGCATTCGCAGACTAAAAGGCACGATACAATTTATTACCTACGCATCCACAGACATACATTGTTTATTTGTGATGTGACCGAATTCTCGTTTCACTTCTGCGGAAGATACTATTATAAAAGCAAACTAAAATCAGGTGTCAAAGAGTAACTAGTTTTTTTCTGACAAACACTGTTAATGTGCAAATGCTCTTTTTGTACATCGTTTACGATTATTATTTTAACTTGTTAACATTTTACCTGTTAATAAATTTTCTGCGCAAATTTCCACTACTCCCAATGTCCGCTAAAATAATGATTCAATTGGCTCTTAATTTAAAAATGAAACCCTATAATAAATGTGTGGAATTTCCAACGACGACTCTTGGACCGACAACGAAAAAATCGTAAGATTGGCACCTTTACCCAAGGTGAGCGCCTTTCTGAATAGACTTCACAGACGGTATACGGTCATTTGCCTGCTGCAAAAATTCCTAGGGTCAGTTGCCCATGGTTAATATTTATATTTAAACGATGCCTACGCCTACCTAAATCTCGTAACGCCGCTGTGAGTAAAATGAGACGAGCACATTCAGCATGCATTCGGAATCTTTCGTTATTGACATTATTTCAACCCCATAATTAAAAATTCCGTACCACTGTTAATTCTAACCTACCACACTTAAGAGTTGCGCACAAATCAGCACAAACGAATGGGTTGAGCACATTTTGGTTCGCTCAAGACTTATTTTGGGCCGGCCCTGTAGGTATATAAAAGTAAGGTTGAAGATCACGTATTTATAATTTCTTTCAGTAATCAAGATGTGGCGGAAAAAAATTGATTACAAATTATCTTTAAAAATTCTACTGATGTGTAAGCTTTCCCACCCATTTTTACCAAACTTTAAAAAACGATCGTAGTCATTTAGTTCCTAATTTTTTATCGAGCGAGGTTATTCTTCAGAACATCGTGCTAATAATGCAACTGCAACTGAAGACACTGCTGCACCAGAGTAAGTATACGTTCGCAGTCTACCACCAACCGCAAGTTTGTAAGAAAACTAACTGCAACTGTTCCATTATCGTAAAGATCCCGTTAAAGAACTACGCAAGTTCAATGAACGTAAACAATTAGTGAATTACGTTTAATAGTCTTAATATCTTATAAAAATTGATAAAAATTGACTACAATTTTTAAGGAACCCTCCACCAAACTGACCAAATCATTGGTTGCGCGTCGGGCAACAGAAGGACCATATAAAATTTGGTTAGGGATCGTACGAAACCGTTCAACTGAAGGACAACCACAATGTACATGCGTAACGTAAGTAAATTAATTTACAATTAACGTCAAAACTTTAATGATAGCAAACACTTACTTGATTATTTAATAATCCGTGCGTACTCGTCACAGAGAGGTTAAACTGCATACGTTCAAACAATTTCTATTGCATCCTGGTATCCAATGGCGCATGTTGATCGAATAATAGCGGTGTATTCCAGTTGCAATTTAATGCACTTGCTTTCTTACATTGTCAGGTATTGTGCTAATTTTTGCACCCCAAAGTCGGATAGTCTTAAAAAATTGATCCGGGGTCGTTTACATACAAGCATTGCAGGCACTGACCTGAAAGGCTGTAGAAGTTTAATTTACTTCATACAAATTCCAGTATTAGAAAAAAATCTTTTCTTTAGTAGTCTTCTTTGTTCACTACACGAATAAATTATTTCTTTGTAATTTTTTGTCGCCTTTTTTATCATTCCATAGGAATTTGGGAATCCCTAACGTGTTTGCAACATCCTCTCCATGGATTATTTCACAAGGTAACTGATGGTTCCGTCTTATACGTCAATTAGATCCGGAAACTGTTTGGTTCATATATACGCGATATGTATTATATTCATAAATAAATTACCTATATATTATAATAAGTTATATATTATATTAGGTATATGTATAAATATATTCATTTCGAAAATGCGCAATGAAATTGTAAATTTATTACAAGAGGAATTCAATTGACAAATAAAATGACTTTTGATACGTTTATCATTGTATGAGGCTCTAAAACCAACTATTCGAACTAAACATGAAACGGGCATGTTAGTACCGACCTTGTTTAGAATAAAGCTCTAAACTGAACAATGCAGCACTAAACGCGCTTTTGTTAGACACCAAGTCCATTCAAGCGGCCTCTCCCAGAATTTTTATTTATTTATTATTTTTTTTATTGCCTTTATTTTATAGTGGGCAGAGTGTTAGCAATTTGCTACTCTTCCCACTCAACCCATTACACAATCACAAACAGCCATGCCTTACTTGGGATTCGAACCCAGGACCCTTGTAGCCAAAGTTAGAGTTACTAACGTAAGCTCATCTAAGCTACGCAGGCCAACTGACTGTCGTGGAGATGTGCTCCTGGTAGGAACTAACAGGGGACGGCGGCTCACTGGGTGGTGTCCGACCCGAAAAGGTATGGCCGCAGCTTCGTCACTGGACTCACTGGAATATCTGCATTAGAGGGAACTTGGTTCTTGGTGATGGCTCCTCCCCCGCACGTTCCATTAGTATCCGATGCCTCCCTGCTTTGTTATCGTTTCCTTCCTTCCTGTTTATCCCTTTGTTATTGTTGTCCTCCCCGTGCCTCTCTTTTTGTCTCTGTCTGACTCTTCCTCCAACTCCAGTACTCTTCTGTTTTCTTTCTTCGTTTTGTGTTTGTCTCTGCTCCACTCTTCCTATTTTTCTATGGGAATCTCCGAAGCCGCCACGTTTGGTCTATAGTGGTGTTCCATGTGAAGCAGGGCAGGCCTACTTTCCATTCCGAGGCACGTAGAATCTTCTCAAATTCAGTCTTACGTCCTAAGTTGACCACGGCAACGAATTATTGTAGTTGCCGATCAGCATTTAATTTGGAATCTGAATTTAAACTGCAATAGGAGCTTGTTTTCCGAGACACTTGCAAATAATGACACTATTTCAAAGACAATAGACTATACGTATTTTTGCGTAAACTACATGGGGCTGTCGGTTCCCTCGGTTGAAACAATTGCCAAAGGTGGAAGCGAACTACCTTGTAGTGTTGTTTTATCTGAATATCGAAAATGTTAGTCGGGACATCCTGTATGTAACATAATTCTAGTTATTACCTAAGAACCTGGTGATTTTTTAAATTTTAAATGGACACAGAATTGGAAAATTTTGTTTAATTGTCATTTTAAAGTCAAGTTTCTTATTGTAAATTTAGTCGTAAGTGTTGAGTTCATTTACTTCTATTTCTTGTACTTATTTGGTTTGTATCATAAATGTAAAACGAGACACTTAGGGAACTTTTATTTGAAATTTTTACGTGAGAAAGTTTTATCTGGTCAGATGTTGATAAACAGTTCTTATCGGGCAAGAATTGATTGGTTTCTCGACAATGTCACGTGAGAGATAAGCGATGCAGGTGGTTATCAGTTCTGGCCGCGTAGATGTAATTTCGAGTATCGTCGGGATAACGATGTTGATTTAATTAGAGGAGGTGGTTTTTGCTTAATTATGGTGAGTTATGGTGTTTTAGAAGTTGAATGGCCAACTGAGTTACTCCAAAGGTCTTTTTTTAGTATAATTTCGTAAAAGTTTTATTTTCACGTAAGATGCTTTAGCTAATCCTCAGGCATATTTACATTGCAACCGCACATTTATCTAATTTAGATTTGTTGTACATTTCGTAACTGGAGTGAACTAAATACCCCGCTTGGTGTCCCACGTAATCAAATTGTGCCGAGCTAAAAACTGAGTCAGAACCGAAATCGATCTCATCGAACGGACTTGGTTTCTACAATAACCTCCGCGGTCCACTTTGGAGATCAGTGGGCGACGTGGGGGCGGGAGGGGGGTGAATTGGTTTTATCTTTCAACGAAAGCATGCTATACATACTTATTTATGGTTTCTTTCTTAGTAGATGATTAATGAGGAGGGGGCTCTTTACATATAGACATTTAAAGATCGCCTGACAAACATCAAAATCTACGCTATATAATGCAAGAAGAATAAACAACCCCCTAAAGAAATTCTCCGAAATATTGCATTTTCCCTTTGTAGGTACCTTACTCTAACTTTTTCGAGATATTCACAATTCACATCTCTGGTAGTTGTGCCTTTTGAGTGTATCCTCCTCCGACACTCCATTCTGCGGATATTTGCAGTGAAAGTTTTGACATCTCCAATGGATATGTCCCGTCTTGACGTTTCACTTGCGCTTTATGAGTACCTCTTTCCGACCGACACTCACTTCGTTTTGAAGTTATTCGCTTCGACTTCACCAATAGATGTCTCGTCCAGACAATTCATTTTTACTTGTTTCCGACAAACCGTTTTTGAGATATTCGCTCTTAAGGTTAGATTAGACCAATAGATATCTTTCTTCCAGACATTCCACTCGCCCTCAGACAATCTGTTCTTGAGATATAAGGAATTATTTATAGGTAACGATAAGAGGTCGAGGAGGACTTTTCGTTGACGCCTTTTATTAGAGTATCATGCAGGATACCCCCCCCCCCCTCTTTTATTAAGGAGTCAGAAAGAAGGGCGGTATTTGGCAGAAAATAGTTCCTTTGGTTGAGACCTTTAATTAGAATACCATGAAAGATAAAATTAATTTTTAAAGAATGGGCTAAAAAGTGTAAGTAGAACTAGAACAGTGTGTGGATTTTCATCTCGAAATCTATGAATTAGAAATTCCAGAAGGAATGGGTACCAAATCTAATAGCAGAAATCAAGCACAAAAAGAGATATATAAGTAACATAAAGCAAAGCTAGTTTGTGGGCGTCACTTCAGAGATTTTTGTTTTCTTTGTCACGTTATTATATCGGTTTATAGAAGTTAGGGATTTTCCCGTAGATTTCTAGCGCATTTTCCAACTCCTGTTTGAAGGTACTATAATGGCCACTTTCTGCGTTCGTCCGTCCGTGCGTACATCCGAGGTTTTAACCACTACAGTTTTCAATATATTTACTTCGTTCTTTTAAATTTGGTAGCTTATAGCTCTGGCACATGAACCAAAAAAAATCTGGCGGATTAATGTGCACATACGCGGGCTGCGCAATATCAACTTCCTTATTTATTAATATATTTTGTTAAAATTTTAAACACAGATGTTTCTAGTAAAGGCGAACATAATGCAAAAGAAAATGCGCATGTGCAGACTGCGCAATGCCAACTTTCTTATTTAACGAAACATTTCTTTGAAATTTTAACGATAGGTGCTTCTAGTAAAGATAAAGATAGTTCGCATAGCTATAGTCCAGTCAAATTACGGTTTGGGTCGGATGTTGTCATTTCACTCAACGAAACCAATTATTATTCTAGGTAAAAAAGTCCGCTGAATCCGAAAATCATAGTCCTCTGGCCGGAAACTCCTAGAACATATTGTTATAACCAAAAAAACGAAGAAAAAATGGCAAAAGGTCGTTTCTGTTCGCATTTGACTTCAATTATCTCGTGAACTATTGCTTTGAGGGAAAAAATGAATCTGTTTAGAATCGAATTTACAAATAGATAGACACCTGGCACACATTCAAAATATGCGCGACATAATGCAAGAAGAATGCTGCGTTGGCAAAACAATTTTATGAAACAGATAATGTAATATTTGCACTTCAAAATTATGCAAATGCAAAGTGACAAGCGAAAAGTTCCAAAGTTACTTTATGAAATACGCCCCAGGTATTACCTATCGTGGGGTTGTTCGCAAAAAAAGTTACAAATTCAAAACGGTATACCTACCTACATGTTGTGTGTCTTATGCTGACTGAAAAAAAAAGATTATGTAAGAACCAAAGATCTAGAGCTTTTGGTATCGGCATATGCGCCCTCTGGGTTATTTCAAAGTAAACCTTGTTGAGACACAATTTTTTGTAAGTTTTCATGTAGACGTGCCACTTTGTAAAAGTAGGTTAGGGATGAGACTATTTCTAGCGCAATATATTGAAAGGATACTCGAATGGACTTAAAAAACTTGTCAAATTACGTTACTATCACTGAGGTGCTGCATTGCCTTTCTGAACATTCACCAAAATGACGAGAATAACAAAAAAAAAAACAAATTGAATGCATCAAACAGCGACTATATTAACTAAGCAACAAAAAGTAAGACATAAATAAGTATTACATAATTATTCAAAATCACTTGAATGCCAGAGATCGCAAAGCATTCCTAAGGAATAAATTAATAGTTAATTAGATTTAAAAACGTGATATTTTAAACGAGCATTACAAGTTCATTCGCACTAAATGCTTGGTGTGTAACAAGCTAATACCTACTGCTAAATTTTAATAGAAATATTCAACGTTTACGAGGTCATATTTTGATTGGATAGGTACCAAGCAAGCCATATAATGCGTTCCGAAGTGTTACTTCAACAGCCAATTCAAGCTTAGGAATAGGAATAAATAGACAAAAAAGTTCCCGATGACTAAACCGTTGGACGATCTTATTTGCTTGAATAGGTCATGGTGTCGCCCCAATATGAAAATACTAAGGCCTCATTGCTAACACAAAGAGCTAGGGGGTGACCTTGTCTTGGATTGGTTCAGCCTTTCTCAATTAGGTATGAGGTACAACCCTTTAGCATGTCATCTCCAACGATGCAGTTTACCCCATTTGGAGTGTTTGGACATCCAGGTCAGCTCAGCGCTAGCCACCATTTAATCCTAACTAAAAATACCCCCTTCCTTATTGACGTCATTACGGCACACCTGTTATTTATGTTTAGTTGTTGATCTACTTTTTGTGATTCGTGTTGTTGGAGATAAAGATTATTTGTGCTGCTATATTTATCCGACATTATTACTTCATCGTCTGCGTATCTCAAATGGTTCAGTCTTCATTCATTTATGTTAATTCCTTTGTTTTCCTATCTAATTTCTTGAACACTTCATCGAATTTCGAAAGCAACATTAAACAATTATTTAGAACCCGTTGCATCATCTTGTCTGATGTTCCTTTTAGGTTTCGTTGTGTCTTGTGCATGTCAGTCCTTTTGACTATTTGAGCGATAACGTAGATTTTAGTGCTTTCTCTACCTAAGGTATATTCTGTGGCTTTTTCAATTAGGGTACGGATATAGTAAGGATGTGGTCGCATATGGCAAAGTCTTGAATCCTGCTTACTCTATAGCTTATTAACTAACTCCTAGCGAGTTCATACTTTTGCGGTGACTGTCCGTCTGTCCGTTAGCTCGATATCTTGAAAACGAATGGACCGATTACGATGAAAGTTTGCAGTGTAATTTGGCAATGTTAATTATGAACCGAATTGCACGAAATTCAAAATGAGCATAGCTTTAGTCATATAATACGCAATGTAAAGTTATAGTCATACACAGGAGCTCGCTTGCTATATTTGTTAAATTTTTATACCTATTGTACCTACAGTGTTTTTCTGACTACCTCGCCCATTCCATTATTATTAGTTCGGTTAGCACACTGTTCCTTTCTGGCATTTTGCTATTTTCATCCTTTTGTGGTGTTTATTGAGTATATAAATAAAGGTAGAGAGATGCTATTAAAGTGAAGAGTCGCGGAAAACTGATGCAAGGTGTCTTGTTGCTCCACGGCAATGCACCCGTGCACAAGTCCAAACTTTCAAAGGCTGTTGTAGCTGATTGTGGTGGACGTAATAGGAAAATGGCACAAGGAACGACTGTAATGAGTCTAAAAAAATGGAGGCCAAATGACGTCACAAGCAGTGCAGATCACGATACAGTCACAGTCATTTACTGATGGATGTTAAAATTTTTTGTACTGGTCCCATTAGTTTTAATCTACATTTTAATGCCTTAGGTTTATAGTGTTGTTAATTATGAAACTTCTTCTATAGGTATTATTATCGGTATTACGAGAGTCACGTGAATTAGAAAAAAATTGGATTATGATCATGCGCATGCTTTAAATCTATGATACACTTCATTAATTTATACCAGGTCATTGATTTGGAGGCGGAGGTCGGTGTAGCACACCAAACTGTCTGCAATTTGGTTAATGGTTTCGGAGTAGCGAAGTTTCCTTTTTTTTATGATGATAATTATATCTATTGTAACATTTATGATAATAAATAAAATGAGTAATCTGCTCCGAGATATAAAATAGTGGGTTTCTATATACAATCATTATCATTATTGGTACATGATTAAGAAATGACCAATAGAAAAAAACGTACGGTTTCGTTGGTTACCGACGCACAATAAACTTTTCTTTCTATTGGCTATTTCGTAATGATCATGATAATGATTGTAATTTGTATAAACCCACTGTAAGTCAATGAATTAAAGCTACTCTGCATGGTTTCACGAGACGTGTCAGCTTTTAAAGCAACAAAATGAGCATGAACCGCAGTAATACATCCACCAGTAATACATTGCCTGAAAGAACAACTGGGTGTTGACGAACAAAAGAGAAGAACAGAGTCCTCAATTGAATAATAAAACTTGAATGTTGCTGTATACTTATAATTGTAATATGTTTTCTTTAGGTAATCGATTTCGGCCCTAGGCCATCTTCAGACCTTGCGTCATAAAATACATGTAATATTGAAATATACTCGGAAACATATGTAAAATTGTTAAGGTGCAAGGAGAAATTGACAACTTCTCTACAACCTAGGCAGCTAGGCACAACATAAAGCATGTATATTCCAAGGAATGCAAGGTACTATCCTTAAACATCTGTTCCAGACAGTGATTCATATCACTACAGCGGTAGGTACTCATTCGAAGAAAAGAACGAAAGGCCTACATGAGTGATAATTTGAAGTTCAGTTTTGCAATACGGATGACACCACCCTTAAGCTCCAAGGCACAGATCTTAAATATAACTAATGCATTATGAGTGTGACTATTCATTTTATAAATTTCCTGTTTTTAGCTTATTTTCCTCAATATGAAAAATCGCTATTGGCTGCACTTTGTCATCCGTCCGTCCATCACACGTACTCCTTCTACACCACTGAACCGATTTGGGCCATATGGGGCTCATTTGAAAGGGGTTAGTCCAAGGTTTCCGTGCATACTGATATTTTTTGGTTTTGCGAATTTAAATGAAACTTTGTATGTAAACACTACGAATATAAGTAAAATTAACGACGTTTTCAAAATGTTGTTTTGCGCATGCGCAATGCCAACTTTCTTATTTATGAAAGCAGTTAACTGAAATCATATGTAGGCACTTCGAATAAAACTGCCCATTTCAAAATATGTTTGTATTTGTATACGCTCCACTATTTTTCATTATACTGTATAGACTTTGACAATAGGCAAGAGAATGGGATCTCGTGTCTACCGGTATTTTTTCCCGGTCCTAGCATTAAAATTATTAGGGGGAAAATACGCTCGCGTCATTAATTATGTTTGCATAATGACTGTTTAACTTGTTTTTTATTTGGTGGATGAGGAATAAAAGGCCATTACTTTTATGATTTACATTTTTTAATTGACAATAAACTGAAATGAACCTCTTGTTTTAATAATAACTTTATAGGTTTGCTACATATTCTGGCGTAAACATAGAATATTTACACCTTTCAGATAATTAGTAATTATTGTTTAATAATTACAATTGGCATCAATGCGTTACAAATTTATAAATTGAAATTATTATTACACCAATAAGTGAAGAGTGTTTTAATTAATAGGGCAGATCCTTACGTAAGTACAGCATTGGAAACTGAAGGAAACGCGAGAAAATATACTTATTGCTTGCAAGTAAACGACATGTGCAATTACATTTTTATAATTCACTATTCGACTTACCGTAAAATCTCAACACATAGTAGCATAGTGTAAAGAATTAAGAATTATTTTTTAACATTTCGCGGAGCCGCATTCTACATTGAATATGTTTTAACTTTTTCGCGGATTTGGAGATTTTTTTTACATTTTGACAGTAAAGTGAGGTTACTTATAGATTTGTTGGTCATATGTTTTGTTTACACTTCACTATAACATTTCAACAAAAAGATGAACTCTGACGAACAAGTAATTTTTTACTAGCTTTTATGTAATTGTTGCATTTTTTAATTTATAGTTCGTGGTTTGCGACAGTTGCGGAATTATAACCGGGTGTGAGCACTATATGTTAGCGGAAATAGTTAATTCGATAGCCGAGCCCTTCCCCATTTCCCAAGAAAATGTACAAACTGAGTTAGATACTTTTTATTAATTGAATCTTGCATTATAACATCTATTTTTAGCTTCACAGAGGAGACAATTTCGGAGATGTTAATCTCATTTGTATCTTACGTCCAGCTCTTTGGGATCATAGACTGCCATTTATTCAAAGAACAAAAACAATAAAGGATCAGTTGTGTGTCGAAATATTAAGTGAATTTCGATTTTCTTTCGTTGCCGTGTTCTTTTTATTTTGTAAAATAAATAAAGTAGATAATGCAATCAAACAAATTTTGCAAGTTCTAATGTACATGTTTATCGTGACTACTGATCTGTGATGTTAAAATGAACACGAAAGACCAAAGGATTATTAAGGATCCTCAGATCCTTTATAATGTATTGTTGTCGTCCGTCCGTCCGTCCGTCCGTCCGTCCGTGTGCGCTCTAACTCTTTTTAAAAGTGGCCGATTGAGTTGAAATTTGGTGTACGGGTTCTTTGGACATTAAGGACGGACGCTATTTCAGGAAGCTGGTTCAATAGGAACAAAAGTTATAGGACTTCGAGTGAATCGGGAACAGGAAAAACTACGGGCTCAATATAATAGAAATCAACATATTTCATTCCCTAGGTCATGTATCGGTTGGGACTTCCGCTAGATTATTCCCTATGACTCTTAGATGTGTAATACTTTAATATAACTCTTCTCTGTGGTATAGGTCGAAAGTTTTAGAGCAAAATGTAGCAAAAATTAACACTTTATACATGAATTTAGAGTTTAAAAGGTTTCAAACGCATTATCTTGATGCAGCAAGAGTACATCACGTGCACATTTGATAACCGCATGTGTGTGATTCAAAAATGTTAAATTATTGGCCATATGGGTTTTGATCAAAATAATCAAAATCGTTATTTATGCACCAAGATCGTCGAGAAAAAGACTAGGGCATTATCTCAATGCTCAAGACATAAATTTGATGCATTTCTGGCGACCACATGGATTTTGATCAAAACATGTCAAAATCGTTATTTATACAACCAACATCGTTGGGAAAAGACTAAGAGCATCATCTCAATGACCAAAACATGAATTTGATCTATTTTTGGCGACCACATGAATTTTGATCAAAACAAGATTAAGAGCATTATCTCAATGGCCAAGACATGAATTTGATGTATTTTGTAAACATTAAAATAAATTATCGTTAAAAGTTATTGTAATACTGAGGATCCTTCGATATTTCGTTGTATCGGTTTATTATTATTTTGATTTTTTTAAACCAGCTTGTCAAAAACGTCAAATGTCAACAATCAGAAAGAGCAGGAGAACCAAAATATTACTAGATATCACTAAATATGCTCCGCGTTTATGAAAACGTATGCTTGGCGTTATGATCATCCCCTCCACAGAATTTAATTCCGCCGTCCGTAATCCGCTGTTATGAAATCTAGCCTTTTACACTATGATATAGTAGTTGATGATTTGTACTCGGCAATTAAAAGTGATATAAAAATGCCGAACTTTCTTGTAGAGATATATTGTTACCCGTGTACAACGGTGGTAAGATGTTGCTCTAGATCAGTAGCTCCCAAACTTATTTCCCCTGGCGCCCGAGCTGGCGCCCCCTTTCTTAAAACTAAGATTGCTCACGCCGCCCTATCACCATACGAGGCCGCTTTAAAAGTTAATCAGCATGATATGGTGATAGCGAAGATATCGCTAAAAAACCGAAAAATGTAATTTTCAAGAATGCTTTAGCGTCCATCATAAATTGCATATACACTATCATCTGGCAACATTGTCCAACATCAGCATAGAAAGACCAATTTTCCGAATTGTAGATACCGTCTTATTTGTGTAAGAATTAGTCAAATACAATTTTAGATGTAAAAAAAAAGCATTGGTATAGAGAGGGGATTCTATAACGCCTTTCATAGCTGTACTTCACATTATAACTATCCCCTTTCGAAACCCTGTCGAGTGTCGTTTCTTTTAAGGCAGGGAAAACCTTTCCAGGATTAAGTTTTTGAGCCTGATTCCATTGGTGATGTTTCATAAAATTCCGATCTCATCTTTTCTTCGTAAATTGCCTTCATACTAAGGCTAAAGCTCCAGATTTTCTTTAAGAACCTTTCTCATCGTTCATATAGAAGCGCCGTCATTTCCGGGTTCATCTGGTTTCGACGAAGAAGCTTCAAAACCACGGTTAAATTTCACCAAAGAATATTTGTGGTACTCCAGTTCATTAGCTACGTCTCCTGATGATAATGCCTTAAAACATTGTCTTCGTTCAGTACAATTGTCCTTTTCTTTAGCTCATCGGTGAGTTCCACCTTTTGAAACGAAAGAAGAACTTTATATCTTTCTCCCGGATCATCCTTTAATTTAAAATTCGCCTTCTCATATGCATATCTCGGTAACGGTGATCTTTAACATAAAGAAACGTTCTCATACAATATCATTTTTTATTATCTTTCCAATGTGCCTAAGATGACAAGAATCGGACAAGCAGTTATGGAGATATTCTCGTGTAACGGAAGCTTAAAACTTGATAACGTTATAGACCTGGAAGTTGAGTGCGAAAAGTTGGGCCCCTCTTCCAAAATTAGTTGAATGTACCCAAACAACAATTCTGGACGAGGAGGAGGGGCTAAACTTTTCTCACTACGATTTGGTGGACATTATTAAGCGGCAGAGCAAAGGCAAGTAATAAGCCTATTGAAAATGGGTCAAATCCAATGACCCCGAGGTGTGCTCTACCTCTTTTTTAGATGCTCTGTAGGGGTTTATTCTGTACTATGGAGCTCTTTTATAGGGACGCAACATCTATAGTTCGCAGTGCGCGGTCCCTTTCAATTAGCGCATTAGCTGGGAGCTTCTTTTGGTTTAGCACCATCGCCAGACGGGTAGGTACCAGCGCATTTGGCGGAACGCGGTATCTAGTGGAGGTATGTGCACACATGATTGTATTCTTAGCAATTCTTGCTGGGAATAGAGGATTTACGCATTTCTCCTATTTTGACTATCTGATAGGCGATAATGTTGATGCTGTAGACATTTGCTTCCCGGAACATGAACAGATTTGAGCATTCGCTGATTCAAGAATGTTTGAGATAAAACTTGATCAATTTTGGCCCTTCCATTCCACAGTGTACCTTTTGTACGTTAATAAGGCAAGTTCCGATATCCAAGAAGTATTTCACTAGAATAAAAACAAACCATTTAAACTACATACGTGTGCAAATTGAATTGTAAACAAAACAATTCCTACCTGGAAAAGTATGACGCAGATTTTACACTTTGAGCTTATTAGCTCAGACGGAAACTTTCAATATTACTAAGAAAACTTTTTGCTGAACTTAATTGAAGGGCGCAATTAAATTTGCTTCTTAATTATGCAACAGACGCAAGGCTAGTTAATAGAAAACCGGTTCATTTTGATTTGATTGTAGACCATCGGATGTTTGTTATACTTATGAGCTCATTATTCTAAGAAACATCAATACAAATCTCCCAAATGTGTTAATTGTCTCGTACACTTTTTGTAGACATAGTTCAAGTACGTTTAAATGTATTGGGTTAAATATCGAGGCTTAATAATTTATTTCGTGTAGTAACATATTGACAGAAAAACTTGCAACATACCAGCGGACTTTCAACGTTTCCCAACTGAATAAGAACAAAAATTTCAGCTATCATAGCCATTTTATAAATTTTTCTCGATGCCAACAATAAACGATCGAACGATTAAATTATTAATTTCTCTCTTTCAATACAAATATTGCCACACAGTCATAACAAATGTAGACTTTTACACAATAAAAAAAAATTGAAATACATTACGCAATTGTGGATGAATTTAAGCTCTAATAATTTTAGAGACAAAGCATGACGATTTATTTGCAAAATTAAAGTTGGGCTCTTATATAACAATATCAACATGATCGAGAAGTATGTAAGTCAAGGTCGTGTTTTTACGTTCTTTCACTTTTGACAGTGAAATTGCATCTCGTAGGTATATTTAGATTGGTGTAACGTGTTTAAAACCGAAAGTGTGACATTGGTGTGGAAATTTAAAAAATGCTAATTAGTGTCAGGTGATATTTTTATGAAGGCGCTTTAAATAAAACGGGACAAAGTGTTGAATCAGAATCAGACATTTGGACCACCCGTGTCCACCTTTACAACTTACCGAAATTTCTATATGTCGTGTGAGTGTTATTCCAGTTGCAAGGCCGTTGTCTGTTGGGAAATTCGCGCAGGAAGTTAGCCTTTAACTGAAACTTTCTTATGTAATTATTTATATACAGCCGTTGCGTGACACTCTTTGAAAATTATTGGTGGTGTGACTTCCTACAGGATGATATTGGTAGGTTATGAGAAATTGCGAATTGCTAAGGGTTTCTGGTCGGAGTTAAACCCTTCACCTGGGCCTTCACCTTCCAATGCGTCGCCATACTCCAAAATATACATATTAACAGAAAGAAAAGTTTCGTAGGTAAAGTGGTATTTAGACAAGTGGCGTAAGCAACAAAAGGAAATTGTATTCGCCGAAGGAAGTCAAGTCAAAACCCTCTGATCGCACAAACGATCTTACGAGAAGGTGCGATTGGTTGAGAAAGGTTAGCTCCATTTCTTCTTGATGTTTGTGTTTTTTTTTCGTGGTCTGCCTCTCTTCCTGATGGGTACGATAGGAGTTGCGTGACCGCATTTGTTCCCAGGGCTCTTGAGTTCATAGAATAGAATAGAATATCAGTGAGTGAAAGGGGGCGGAGTTCTCTCGTAAATTAAAATAACCTATTCTTGATTGGTTTTAGGAGAGAAGTCCGCCGTCTTTCTCTCACTAATCCTATTCCTATGAACTCAAGAATAAGGACCCTGGTATCATGTAAAAGCTTATGTGTGGTATGTTCCCAATGCTTTACCTGGAGGCTGGATGTGCTTCATCTTCGATTTTGTATTAGATGGGTAAGATTTTTGGGACAAGCTTGGCGCTGAATTCTTTCTTTGGGTTACTTAACCCACACTAGGTCTGTTGGTCGTTTCGTCGGTGGCTATTTGCATACTTTTTCCCCTTCTCTTGGGCTCTCTCTTAGTTCTGCCGAGCTTCTCTGAGAGTATCTGCTATGTTGAGGAAGTATGGAGTGATCTATGGGACGAAGTTGTCGGAGAGGATGGTGGCCCTTTGGTCGTGGATGCAATCGCTGGAAGTTCCTTCTCATTGATAGGAATGCTGAACTTGTATCTTTCAGATAGTTGTTTGTCGTGGATATTGATATTTTTTTTCTCATTTTTTCTTAGTTATGCCATCAAGTCATTTAATTTTAGTTTCATGTATGTTTAGAGAACGGGTATGACTTGGCTAGACTTCGCCTATTGTATCTCCTAATATCAATATTTAGACAAGATAGTCGCGTAAGCAACAAAAGAAAATTGTATTCGCCGAACCCTCTAATTACACATGATCTTAGGAGAAGAGGCGGTTGGTTGAGAAAGGTTAGCTCCTTTTCTTACCATTTGTGGTTTTCGGCTAATCTTATAAATCGAATGGTTGTTTGTTGTTACACTATAAATATAATGATAAGGTTTGAAATGACATTTTCATTATACCTCTCCGAAAGTATTGTCTTTTCATGTATCCCAAGCGCACCGAAAGTAGGGTTTTCCCGTGCGAGCGATTTTTTTACCATTGTGTTCAAAATTGATTTTGGTGAAGTCGAAATTCCCGCTAATATATTAAGAGAAGCTGCAGAAACCAGTTCCCAACTATTACCAGCGTAATCAAAAGAGAGATGGGAAAAGGAAAATAAAAATGTTGTAACTGGCCCGTTGAAGAAAACGTGAAAAAAGTACGTTATGGGGTAGGTTTTCAGTGATTAAGAATTGTCTTGCGATAAAAGAAAATGTGAACGGTAGCAAATTGTGCAAAACCATCGCCTTTTTGAAACGTCATATGGTCGGCTACATCCCAAAAAAAATCAAAAGTTCTATATGTAAAACAAGGTAGCAATATTTGAATCAAGCTGCAAGTATAAAATGGTTACTTATTAACGTTAATTTTAGTGTTCGGAATTTTCGGAGCATGCAGGCGAGACAATTAATTCGCTCGTTTATTGATGATGTTGAAGATAATGGGCGTTTAAGCGTCATAAGACAAGCAACAGAATTTGTTGTCAAATTGGATTTGGACTTCAATGTAAATAATTATTCTCCGTTATTTTGGGAGAGGTATAATGAAAAATATCGTTCATTACACGTCCAGCGTCCAGAAAGGCTTTTCCCGTGTTTGCATGACGTTTCCCGTGTGAGGCGAAGGGAAAATCTTCCTTTCTGGACTGGTAATGTAATATACTATTGTTGAACTGTCATTTCGGTATGGTGCTGGTATACTAAAATTAAATTTGATATCGATCGAGTGGCGGACGTGTAGTTGTTAGTGGCGTGTGCGCGTAAAGTTTCATGATTTAAGCCGCTCCATTAATAATTTTATATAATTTAAAGTGTGTTGCTGATAAATTAACTTAACAGTGTTCTTTTTAAGTAAAAGATAAATGGCGGCGGTGCCTTATTAATTGTTTATATAAAGTGCGCACAACTTCTAAGCATCGTATACATGCCTTACGCTTTGCGATCACAAGGTCAAGAACTTGTAATGGCAGGTGATAGTGAAAATCAACCTTCAAATAAAGATATAATGCAATTCTTAAAGGAATTAAAAACGGATTACGCTTCTAGAGAAGATGAACTTATCAAATCCTTAAACGTATGTCATGATTCATGAAAAACTCGATGAAAACAGCTTGGAACTAAGTAGACTTAACAAGCGGCTGGATGCATATTCCGAAACAATAAACAATCTTAAAACTGAAACGGCGAGTTTACGACAGGAACTATCCTCTTGTTACACACAAATAGATAATCTGGAACAGTATACCCGCCGAAACTCTATTGAAATACATGGAGTGCCGTATATGAAAGGAGAGGATAGTTACGCAATTGTGCAAAAAATTGCATCAGCGCTCTCAATTCCAATAAAAAACAATCAATTGATGTTTGCCATCGTTTAAGAACCCCAAGTGAGAAAAATCATGCAGCGATTATCTGTAAGTTTGTAAATCGTTACACCAAAGAAGAGTTTTTAGCCAAACGGAAAGTCAAAAGGAATTTATCCACAACAGATATAGGAATGACCATCGGTAGCACCATATACGTGAACGAAAATCTGACTCCGCACCGTAGAAAGCTGCTTTTTAAATTACGTCAACTTCAAAAGGAGATGAAATTTAAGTTTACGTGGACCAAAAATGGAAACATTTTCGCTAGGAGAGATGAAGAATCCCCTATTCGCTGTATTCAATCCACTGAGGATCTTGATCTTATTAAGTCCGGGGGTCTTTAGTATGATTTAGTTTTGCTTCTGAAACTGTTTTTTTTTATATGTTATGTTTAGTCAACCATATATTCACCTTTATATCAAGAAATGGTTATCATTCGATTATTGTATGTTTATCAATCACCGATGTTAAATTTTGTTTTGTTATGGAATAATAATTTTAGGTTATTGTCATGTTTGCGTACTTAAATATTGCACATTTGAATGTTCGTTCTTTATTGGCACATTTTTCAGAATTCAAAGATATGTTGCAGGCAGCCAGTTATGACGTACTAGGAGTTACTGAAACCTGGCTGACGGATCAAATAAATACTGACGTAATTCAGATTCCGGGATACAATTTCATACGTATTGACCGAATTACTACCACTCGCGGGGGCGGGGTACATAAGAACCGATTTACATTTTGATGTACTGCCCATAGATCCTAATAATCAAATTTTAGAACAACTGTGGATTAACTTAAAACTGAATAAAACAAATTTAGTCCTCGGAGTAATGTACAGAAGGCAGGAATTTGCAGGTGCTGAATTCTTTGAAGCTTTTGAGGATTCACTATCCATTGCGATAACGTACGGTAGTCGTATTCTTTACATGGGAGACCTAAACATCGATCTATTGAAAGTTGATCACGCTCTTTCGATTCAGATGATGTCTTTGTTACACACGTTTGGTCATAAACAAATCATAGATGTGCCGACGCGGATTGGTAAAACTTGTAGCACACTTATTGATTATATGGTAACTTCCGATGACATTGATGTATTAGAATCCGGTGCAACTTGTATGGATGGTATTTCAGACCATCACTTAGTATACTGTAAATTTCCTACAATCTGCTTAAACAGTTATAGTCCTACTTATTACACTTACAGAGACTTTCGTAGATTTGATATTGCCGCATTTGAAAGTGATCTCATGTCACATGACTGGCATCAAATGTTTGCATTAACTAATATTGACGAAAAGGTAAACTTTTTAAATTTAAGGATACTAGCTACATTTGATAAGCATGCAAGTCGTAAAACTGTTAAGATCACCAGACCGCCAGCCCCCTGGCTAACCGACAATATCAAGTTTATGATATCTTTAAGAAACAAAGCTCTCACCAGATTTAGGCAAACTAAAAAACCAAGTCACTGGGACTATTATAAACAGCTGCGTAATTATGTTACCCATGCGGTGCGATCCGAGAAAAAAGCCTATATTCTCTATGCTTGCCATAATGGCGGTATTACATCATCAACCACATGGAGGAAATTGAGGCAGATGGGTGTAGTTGCTTCGAGAAACAAAGGTGAAATCCCTACAGCTCTTTGTGATGTAGATAAACTTAACCAAGCGCTTACGACACTTTCGGGTGTTAGTGGAGTTTGCGATACTGAATTACTAAACTTTTATAATGCTAACAGGGTTAATACATTTAAGCAACCATTTTTATTTCAGA
>NW_022170738.1:27629187-27631683 GCF_008802855.1 Photinus pyralis | reverse complement strand
TCTTTTTGGCTTTAAATGCATTCTCTCTAAATTTGTAGGAGCTCTTTCGGCATTTTGATTCATTTCACGTTTTTAAATAAACTTTCTTTTGCTATTCAAATTCACTAAGTGTGTTATTTTCCTTCCGTATTTCCCAATTAAATTTTTTGTATATTTTTGCCGGGGCGCCTTTTAAGTCGGGGCTCGTCCTCATTGCGTACCTTTGGGGCATTGTAGTTACGCCACTGTGGCCACTGTCTTTTTAATCTTCGTTTGGGATATCTTGAAGTAGTGGGTGCATCAAAGGATTTATGTGTTTCCAATTTTTGGTGGTCGATGGTAGATACTTTTATCATGGTTCAAATAACATCAGAAAAAATAAAAACCAAATCGGCAAACTTCGGTTTTTCTTGCATCTTCGAAAGTAATCGGAATTATCTCGGGAATTATAGTCGCCTTTTGCCCCAATGTAAACTCCAGAAGCCCAATTTTACGGGCTAAGCAGATCAAGTTGCGTTCAGTTTAGGCAAAAGTAACAAAATTACCTTGAGATAAGCACACGGTAAGCTCAGGCAAAATAGAGGCGGGGTCGGGGTGAATATCGGGGTTCTTGTACACTAGCAAAACGAAACAAAAGAGAGAAGTGGTAACAGTAAACCGCATAGGCATCACCTAGCCTTCAGTAAATTTCAAAAGAGAAAAGAGAATACTTACCAAAAGGGTAAAAATAAGGTGAACTAAGAGATCGTTGTCTTGGCAAGCTAATGAAATAAAATGCTTGAATTAAACCGTAATTAATATTCAATAAGAATCAATAATTCAATTTGGTTAAATTTTGAATTAATTAGATTGCATTATTCAATTTCAAAAAAATGTCATAGATTTAGATACCTCATACTGATTATGTGCAAATGCAAATCCGCGTAGAGCGCTTCCATGGAGCACAGCCACACAGCACAGTACATCAGAGAGAAAAAAAATTTCACTCC
The DNA here is from genome assembly GCF_008802855.1 of Photinus pyralis. Classification (NCBI taxonomy): domain Eukaryota; kingdom Metazoa; phylum Arthropoda; class Insecta; order Coleoptera; family Lampyridae; genus Photinus; species Photinus pyralis. The sequence continues at coordinate 27,630,715 of NW_022170738.1, read as the reverse complement.
AAAGACAGCCAAAACTATTAAGCCCTTATCTAGATAGACACGAAGCCAGTAAAAAAGTAATGGCCTACCGAAGAAATTAATTTGTAATCAAATACAAAGTCAGAATCTTCACTGAAAAGGAAGAAGTACAGCTTATACGCAGGACTAAATTCAAAAAAAGGATAGAACATCTGCACGATCTCCATCGGCAAAACAAAGAACTATTCTATAAGAAATCTATACCATTCTCATGGCCTCTAGTGGCTCCAGTCATCCGAGGTAAATGAAACCTCGTATTGTTCGATAACTTGATTTTGAGGATAATAGCAACATGCTCCTCTCATAGAAACCTTCGTCTCGTGTTCTTGGCTGGGAAAGTGGATTTTGACAAGCTTCTTTTGAGGGAAATGTTTAGCAGGAACAGGTTGTAACCGTTTGTTAGTAGGTCCAAACTATAAGGTTTATGCATAAGGATCTCCTGAGCTTCTGGCGAGTCGATCGATGTGTGTGTCCTGGCGTTGTCCTGAGGCAACACAATTTCTACAAGTTGGTCGCTACGGGGAGATTTCTTCGTTCAGACCTTTGAATTTTTATAATCAAAGCTTCAGACGGTCCAATTCGTAACAGTGCAGGTCCCAATTATGAGTTTGGCCGTAAAAGAGCAGCTAGGAGCGAAACCAACATTGCTCATGATTGACTAATATAATATCAGTACCACAAACACAATAATTGTGAATTATTCACATTTTCAGCCACTTGACTTTTTTTTCGTGTTTTAAGTTTTCCTTAAATTCTGTTCACGTTGACTTCTCAATTCTTCTTCAATTTCTACTGCAACTAAAGGTCGTCTCAAGTCCCTCCAACCTTACCCTTATGCGTTCGTCAAATTCCTTCCAATGTTCCTCTCAAGCTCCTCTAAACAGTAGCTCTGCATTACAGGAAAAAGTCATGGTAAAATCATAAGTCACCATATACTAGAACTAATGTGATATATCCTTCAGATTGTATGGATTAAGGGGCACTTTGGCATAAAAAGAAATGAAAAAGCGATACGCTAGTCAAGGTGATCTCAAAACCTTATGCAAGAGAGAGCATTAAAACACCATCTCGTAGTCTGGCGAGAAAAGACTTACGTTGTGCCCTGAAGATGGGCTAGGCTGTAACTCCTCTTGGTCCATAACCTTGGGGAAAGAAGTCTAATAAAAAGGATGCAGTAGAAATAATAAATGTCCTAAGACCGTGTGAGCATACGCCAATCCTCTTTTCTAATTTCAAAATCTCTCTAAAGGTTATCACAAGTTCTCGTAAACATTTTCCCAATTTCTTCTTATGAATAAGCCGCTATCAATTGTCTCACAAGTTTCTATGAAATTCTTTTCAAGTGACTCTTGCTTATTCTCAAGTTCTTCCTAAGTTGTATTAACGATCTCCTCACTCTCCTGTTCCCGTTTAACTTTTCCCCGATTTCTCCTTATCAAAAGATAACTCAACTTATGCGTAAGTCCCCTAAAGCTGCTCTAAAACCCTTCTCAAGTTCTTCCCAAACTCC